>NW_003314296.1:1758241-1770965 GCF_000143415.4 Selaginella moellendorffii | reverse complement strand
CTCCACATCGACTGGAAAGAAGGAAACGTGTATGATCAAGACAGGAAGAACAAAAATAGCAGAGAACAAATCATCAAGCTTCAGAGGAGTCTTGCTCCTCGCAGACTTAAAAACAGAATTTCCACGCGGATTCTCTATACTCCTCTATACGCAGCAACATCGTCCTCCACATTCTTTGGATGCAAAAACAATGGTGCTAGGTGATGCGCGGCCAGTCTTTCTGGCTCGCATTCTCTCTGCCTTGCAGCATACCTGGAGGGAGTGCAAGAAAGAGGAATGCAGCAATTGTATTTTAGAGATGGTAATCAGCTGTACAATTGCTAAATGTGTTTACTTTGTATTGTTTAAAGGCGGGCCATGCCTTCGTCTTGTATTAAAGAACATCAAGGGTGGTTTTAAACATATTTTCTCCTTGCATTACTATTTTTTTTAGTAGCATTTGCGATAATTTTAAGGTGCTCATTGACTGGCACTCTCCAAATTTTTTTCGAACGATTGGAAAAAAGTAGTGCCACTGCAAGTTGGCAATTTGTTCCTTCAGCTTCTCTTTTTTCATAACTTTGTTCTGCAACCTACAAACAAAAGTTTGTATCGTGACAAAGAATGGAAAACAGTAATCATAAGCTTTAAAAAAAATAGAAAGAGAATAGTAATGTGATCTCCCATGTTAAGTCATACCAATGCAGAGATGTAGTGGTAGTTTTTGAATGCTTCTATTTCATCCCAGTCTATTACTTATTCGGGTGTTGAGTTCTCATCCCTTCGTTCTCACTTTAGTACTCACATCACACATTGCCCAAAAACATGAGTCTCTCCTAAGCAAACTTGTTATAATTTATAACAAAGTTTATAAATTATAAATGCAATGGTAAAGTATCCCATAATTTTTAAGCATATTTGAGTTGCTATAAAAATTGGCCTATTAAAAAAGTCTTTTATAAACATTCTAGAGATCAAATCATATGCTAGCTACAGTAAAAATTAAATTGATTGATAATTGCATAATAAGCTTCATATGTTACATATATTGATAGCTATCTTCAGTTCCTACTATGCTTTAAAAGAATCATGTTGGAACATGTACGTGCAAACTATACATATAACCATTGTTGAAAAACCATTTTCACCTAGTTTCATTTATTCGAACCAGTTACAAGAAAAACCATATAGAAAACAATATTCACAGGCATGTGAGCATTCATGCTAGTCAATCGCTAGGAGAATGACATCATCAACCCCCCAAGGACTCAGTTGGATCTAGCTTATAATGCAACAGCTCTCATCCACACAGAGCTTTCAACAAACCTCTTCCTTCTCCTCCTCACTACTTCTAGCCTTTCTCTTCCTCCCCTTCAGCATGTTGCCAAGTTTGCATCTCACCAGCTGGAAGCTGGATTCTCTCTAGCTACTTCCATCACTGACAGTCTCATGCCTCATATGAGTGGTGAGAGAAGTTTTCCCAAATAAGGTGATAGGAACTTTTTTTCTTTCTTCCAATTTTGCAGGAGTTGAGACAAACCAACTATGTAACTACTATGGTAAATAACCTCTTGCGAGTGAGATTTGTAGAGTGTAAGTTTTGTAAATGATGCACAGCTGAAAATAATTATAAGAAAAGCTACCATTTTTTGATACCCCTGGCAGCAGTCAGGTGGATTCCTTTTGTGTTGGTTAATCTTGTCCTGGTTGTTCGGTCTTGCCTCTGCTGCTGCCACTGCCACTGGGAGAGGAACAGGGACGAAGTATTCATCTACAATGCCACTGCAACTTCTGATCATTATTGAGAGTGCAACAAGGTTATGAACTACACCTCTAAGAGAGAGGTCTCCAAGGAAAGGACTACACACAAAAGCGAGAAGCAAGGAATTTGCAATGGATTAATGAGAAAGGACTACACAGAAAAGCGAGAAGCAAGGCCTCTATATGTCTCCCAAAGGGACTACTACACAGAGAAGAGAGAAGCAAAGCCGCAACATATATCTCAACAGAAAGGACTGCACAGAGTCGAGAGAAGCAAGGCCGCAACATATCTTTGTCGAAAGATGGCGAAGAAGAAACATTGTGCAAGTTTAGATTAGTGTGTGAATTAGAGTGTGCAGTGTGGATTTGTTTGTAAAAGCTCATTGTTACAATTATTTTGTCATGAAAATTATCCTTCCTTATTCACGAACAGCGCAAACTCTAGAAAAAGGTAATCACGTAACGCTTCAAAACTCGCTAAAGTTGAAGCGGCACCCAAGCTGCGTTTGAGGCTCGATGTAGTGTCCGGAAAGAACCGAGTGGATTGCGGCCTTGTTGAACGCCTCGGTGGTATGGATGCCGTCCCAGCTCACGTAGTGCTTCGGATTAGAACAGGCACGAGCGGTCAAGTTCCTGCCGCGGATCACTCGCTGCGTTCCACAGGGAACTCGCGGATCGTAGTTGTATGGCTTTCCAGTCCCACAACAAGCTTCTAGTCCGTTCTGAAAGCCTGGAAGCAAAGCAGGAACGCTTCGTAACTAGAGAAGAGAAATAAGCAAGACTGGAAGGACATACCTCTGGATTCAGGATCGTATACGACGCCAGTCACCATGGCGGCCATGTCGACGTAGATGAGCCTCCGGACGGAGTCCCGAAAGCTGGCTCGCAGCACGTCTAAGGTGACCCTGAGACGCTCGTTGTGAAGAACTGTGATCCGGTTGTAGTCGATGAGGCAGCCCATGGTGTCGTAGTCATTGGGATCCGTGCTGGCAAAGCTGGTCAGGAACTCGGGCGAGCATCCCAGAGGTGGAAGATTGAAGACCATGAAGTTGGCCGCTCTGAAAGTCGTCGAGAGGAACTATACGAGGAAAATTGGTGAAGTTAAACACGCCAGTCTAGAGGAAAACTTACCAAAACAGTGGCTGTGATGTTCTCCACGACGTAGGGGATTACAGTGCGCTCCACTTCACGAACCGTTCTGTTATCGCGGAAGAATGCGTATCTGTAGTCGTTCTGCCCGGTAGAAATCATGTAGAGACCCTCCTGGAACGACTGCTCGTTAGGCAAAGTCTCGGTGGTCTTAGCTGGAAAAAATCGGGAGTGAAAAAGCAAGTAGAAACAAAAAGGAAGAGCCAAGTTACCAAGAGATTGATTCCCAAGAGCATCTCTCACGTCCGACTCGAGCTTCTGGAGCCACTGGATCTGAATCATGAGATGATACGGGTTCTGCTGCAAACCAATCGAGCTCGCAGTGCTCCCGGCAACGGCAAAGCTGATGCCGTGCTGCAAATTCGAAACAACCCCCACAGCGTAGGACGAAAGAAGGGGCATTCCCAGCGCCTGAGCTGCGGATCGCCCAAAAGAAGATGAGATTCGAGCAAGAATGGGCAAGGAGAGCGATATTACCGACGAAATCCAGCATCAAGCGCCCATCCGAGAGCCGCCGCGCGGGCTTCTTGAAGTAGGACATCCCGTAGGGCGCCTCGTCCTCCAGCTTCTCAAGATCCGCCGGATACAGCGCCTGGAGGTTCCCGACATCGCCCCAATCGTCGCCAAAGCCGAAGATCGCTGGGAAGCACCTGTGGCCGCCGTTGTCGTCGCGTTGCCCCTGCGCCAAAATGCCGCACAACACGAGCAAGACAAGCGATGGAAACCTCATCGCCGCGGATGATCTTGGATATTTCAGCCGATCCAAGGCGCGTCGCTGCGCAGCTCCTCTATCCCGCCATTTTTCCCGAAGAGAATGTTTAGGGTTCTACCCCATAAGCTTAACACACATTCCGTCAAGTCTGCAGCATATTCTGCCAGCACGCCACAATAGTATATTCTGTTGGAAGATTTTTCAAAATTAGCATATTCCGCCAGTGAGTGAAATGAATGGCTCCATTGCTTTCTTCTAGTCGAGCGCTAGTTCTTCCTTCTCGAAATCAGGTTTTGGGGACACGCGCTAGGGCAAGCGATCGCGATGGCGATCCCGTGGCGAACAAGGTCAGTAGCAGCCGGGGATGGTTCTACGACAAATTCGTGTCGCAAAACACGATGGAGGCCAAGCTCAACAAGCTCAAGGCCGATGTCGCCGCCCGGAATGGCTACGTTGGATCCCTGTTTGACGACGCATTCAAGTACACTGCTTGGATTGGTGAGTGCTATGAAATTTCGAGCGATTGATTCTCTTGTTCTATGTCTTTCTTTTGTAGAAATTCATCGAAAGCTAACAGAGAGAAATCTGGTGAGCCTCGATTGCGATGAAGCATACAAGATGATGAAGAGCGGTGACGCTGTTCTTATTGACGTTCGTGAGTGTCAACCCTTCGAAAAGGTTCTTTTTGGATCATTCCTCGGCACGAGATCGATTTTTTCTTCTTTGTCAGGTGCATGGTGAGGGAACAAAGTCCGCTCCCTTGTTCCGACAAATTCAAGGAAACGATCTCAAAGCAAATGCCAGGTTTCCTACTCTCTTTTTTTTCTCAAAGAGTTTTTGCTTATGCTTTGGTCTGGTTGAGCAGGAGACTGGGATTTGCCTTGCTTACGAACTTCTCTGGCACAGGTTAAATTTCCCCCTCGCTTCTAACTAGAGAATACTGAAAGAGCTTGCATGGCAGAGCGCAACCCAGAATTCGTGGAGAAAGCTCTCGACGCTGTTAACGGCGACAAGAACAAGAAAGTAATCGTTCTGTGCAGCATTGGAGGAACTCTCCTCACGTACGTCGAGAGAACGGGGCCTAAAGCAAAGAAGTTCAAGGATCCCGAGCGCTTCTTTGGACGTCAGTCGAGGTACTCTCATCGATCTCGCGTCAAAAACTCTCACAAAGAAACTCTCCCTACAGATCATTGAAAGCGGCATATGAACTCCAGGAAGCAGGATTCACAAACGTTTTCCACCTCCAGGGTGGATTTAACGAATGGATCCATCGCGATCTTCCCACCTCTGGAACCGCAATAGACTAAAACTTACCAGGTATCCGCGCAAGAGCAAACACCATTCTCAAAACCATGCAGCCTCTGCGTGTCACGTACCGTGATCTTCCTTTTCACCACGCTGGAGATCATCTTCGCAGAAGTATGGCAATCACCGCACATCCTCAAGTTATTCACGAGCGAGATCTCGCGGCTCTTCTCGCACAGCGCGTACGCGATCGCAAGCTTCTCGCTGTGAACACCGCCGCCACACTCGCTCCATCCCAAGTTCTCGTGTTTATACCCATGATCTCTCTCCATCAGCTTCGTCAACCTCGCGACTTCCTTGCGAACTTTCTTGATGCTCGGATGCGCGGTGTCTCCCACTCGAAACTTGTGCGTGATGCCATCGATCTGGATCAGGCTCTCGGCCTCGAGCTTGTGGAGACCTTTGTCTCTCACCATCTTCTTCAATCCAGCAATGTCTTTCTCTCTCCCGGTTTGGCTGTAGATCTCCGCGAGGATCTTGTACGGTGAAACGTTCTCTGGATCCAAGACAAACAATCTGTCCGCGCAAAGCTTGCCATTCTCCGCGTCCAAGTGCCTCCGGCAGCAAGCGAGTAGAGTCATCCACACTTGAGCATCAGCTTCGAAAGGCATGCTATCAATGAGCTCTCTTGCTTCTTCCATCTTCTTCGCGGCTCCGAAAGCTCCAACCATGCAGTCGTAGTGATCTAGGCCGGGAGAGACTCCATAGTCCGGAAGCATGTTTGCAAAGAAGCTCCGGGAATCGTCCAGCGAGCTCGCACGCCCACACGCAGCGGTCGCGTAGACGAGGAGAATCACTTCGTTTGGAGCAAAGCCCTCGACGAGCATGCAACGAAAGAGATGAATCGCGTCCTCGTTCATGCTGCTCAAGGAGAACGCCCGCATGAGCGACGACCACGAGTAGAGATCTCTCTCGATAATCTCGTCGAATAGTCGCTTGGATGCCTCCAAGTTCCCGGACGATCCATGCGCCAGGATCATGATGTTCTTCGTCGCGGCGTCAACTTTGTCTCCAACTTGCTCGAACAGCGCATTTGCCTCGTGCATGTATCCTCTGTGTGCATACGCGGCGAGCATGGCGTTCGCCGCGATCGCATCCGGATCCGGCATTTGGTCGTAAACTTCCCTCGCTCGATCGAGATTCCCGGCCTTTGCATGGGCATCCAGCAGCATCGTCCAGTGCACAATAGTCTTTGCAAACGGCATCTTCTGCAGGATCTCCTCCGAATCATGGGTTGTCCCTGCATGGCAGTGTGCTTGCAGCAAACACGTCCACGAAGCGCCATCTTTCTTTGGGATCTCAGCAAACAAGGTTTTTGCTTCCTCCAGATGCCCGTTCTGGGCATATACAGCAAGCATCGCATTCCAAGTCACCTGGTTTTTCTCCTTCACTTTTTCAAACAGGTTTCTTGCTTCTCCCACATTATGTATCTTTCCATAGGCTGCTATCATCAAATTCCACGACACAACGCTCTTTTCGGGCATGCTATCGAACATTTTTCTGGCTTGCAGCATATCCCCTGCCTGGGCATATCCTTCTATCATCGTGTTCCACGTAGCGGCGTTTACATTCTCGTCATCAAGGCTCGCAAAGATCTCCCTGGCCTTGTCAAACCGCCCATTTGTTATGTAGGCATTGAGCAGCGTAGTCCAGGAGAACACATCCTTGACGGGCATCCTCTCGTAGAAAAACTCCTCCACTTTGCGCAAATTCCCCTTCTCGGCCGCGAGCGCGGCGAGCATGATGTTCCACGACACGGCATTCTTCTCCTTCTCCGGGATCTTCTCGAAAATCTTCCACGCCTCTGGATCGCATGCATTCTTCTGCGTGACAACCTTGAGGATGATGTTCCAGGAGAAGATGTTGGGCGCCTGGATCTTGTCAAAGATCTCCAGCGCCGTCTCCGCGCTCCCGCAAGCTCCAAACATGTCCATGAGAAGATTGGCGATGTATCGGTCGTTGCGATAGGCGCTGGCTTTCACCCGCGCGTGGATCCGCTTGGCTTCCTCGAGGTCTCTCCTCTCTTGACAAGCCAGGATCTGCTTCTTCAGCGCGATCGATCCATCCTGTTCTTGGGCGATGAGAACTTCTCGAGCACCACCGTGCTTGCTATCCAGAAACTCTCTCGCGTGTCTCCCCCAGTGTGTGTGCATGTTGTTCGCCATCCATTCCAGGTACACGTCCGGGAGAGAGCCCAGCGCTTGGCCTTTGTACTTCCCGAAAGTGAGAACCATGGATCCGACTTTGCGAGAGCTCTGCGGAGGAGAAACGTTGCTGCCACCTTCTTGAGTGCTCGAGCTTTCTCCTTCTTTTCTTTCTGATAGAACTTGCCTTGCCAAGCCATTCCAGTGGTTGTCTAGCTCCTGTGTCATCCATTGCAGATAGTTCGCTGGAAGAGAACCGAGAGGCTGGCCTTTGTATCTTCCAAATGTTAACACCGCTTTGGTAGCCATTCTCGCTGCAAAAACCTAAACCACCAGGCCTTTTATGTCTCTCTGGAACGCACAGATGAGAAGCGAAAGATTGTAGATAAAAATATCACCTTTTGTACAAACGAGGCATCAGTGTGGCCAACTCTTTGAGCCTCTCTGGCCGCGTCTCCAAGTCCCCACATTTGCAATATCATTGGAATCGTGCCAAGTGAAAACTAGCTGTAAGTTCGAAGAAAAAAGAAAAACAAACAGTGAGCTCATAGCACAGAACAAAGAGTGTGAATTTAACGTACATCTCCGATCGCAACTTTGTCTCCTTCGTGAATTCCTCTACTCTTTAGCTCGGCATTTATGCCGCTGCATTCCAAGACCCGCTCGAATCGTTGCAAGGACTCGAAATACCTGCGAGTCGTGTAAGAACTGTAATGCTCGAAAGAATGGGAATAAAAAAGATGTAAGCTTACTCCCAGTTAGTCATTTGCGTGAAGCGCTCCACACCAGCACCGTAAATGTGCCACAGGTCTGATTCTGGGTCGACGTCCACCTTAAATTCTCCAATGGGACTACTTCGCTCCTTTTTCACCATCGAAGCTACGTCGTTCGAGATCGACACGGGTTCTTCTGCAAGGATAGTAGAGAAAGAGTTTCACAGTCGAGTTAAAAGTAGTGTTTCATACTTACCAACTGGGGCTGTCTGTAGAAGCTTATACGCATGACGCACAACTTGCAATGTGCCCTCCATGGTTGCGGCGCTCATGGAACGAACCTCCACTCCACGAGACTCCATAGCTTTCCGGAAACTTTCCCAGCGTTCAGCAGCCTCTGGGACATCCATCTTGTTGAAAGCAACAATGGATGGTTTGGAGCAAAGGCGAGGATCAAACAGTTCCAGCTCCAGTCGCACTGCATCGTACTCGAATTCTGGCTGTGGACTCGTACCGTCTATAACATGAATCTGGTTTTCCAAAGAAACTTTTAGCACGCAGGAAAGTTTAAAAGAAAAAGCTTACCAGGACTCGACAGCGCTCAGTGTGGCGTAAAAACTCGTGACCGAGGCCGTATCCAGCGTGAGCACCTTCGAGAAGCCCGGGCAAGTCCGCTATAACCATCGTTGCATCGAAGTCCAGCGACACCACTCCAAGGTTGGGTAGTAGTGTCGTGAATGGATATGCAGCAATGGCGGGACGAGCAGCACTGATAGCACTTAGTAGCGTGCTCTTTCCAGCGTTTGGAACACCTATAATTCCCACGTCTGCCACAAGTTTAAGCTCCAGATCGACCCACCTGGAAAGATCACAACTCAAAAGATCAGAGAAAGTCGAGAGAAACAAATCAAGACAGGAAGAACACAAAAAAAAAAAAAACTGAAGAACAAACCATCACGCTTGAAGGGAGGGGATTGAGAACCAACATTTCGGCTCCTTGCTCGCCTCGCTCCGCCAGCTGAGGAGTCTTGTTCTTCGCCGACTTGAACGCAGCATTTCCACGGCCACCACGGCCTCCCGGAAGCAGCAATTCCCTGTGTCCAGCTTTTGTCATCTCCAGGAGTAGCGTCTCTGAATTCTTCGCGTCTCTCACCACTGTTCCAGGCGGGACTTTCACGACGCAGTCGTCTCCAAAAGCTCCATCCTGGGACTTGCCAAGGCCGTGGCTGCCGCGTCCGGCACGAAAATGCACGCTCTTCCGGAAGCACAGCAGCGAGTTGAGCGATGGATCAACCTCGATGTATATGTTTCCACCTCGTCCGCCATTACCACCCGATGGACCACCGTGAGGGATGTATTTTTCTCTTCGAAAGGCCACCTCGCCATTGCCACCATCCCCAGCTTTCACGTAAATCTTTGCTCGATCGAAGCACCTCATCACAGCAGGCACGCCTTTCTTGTTTCCTGCTCGATCTTCCTTGTCACTCGTAGAAACATCTGTGGAAGAGTCCTCCTCTTCGTTCCAGACTTCCATCTTATCTCCCTTCCAAACTTCCACGCGGTCGTCATCGTCGTCCTCTTCGATCCCAAGCTTCGAGCGATTCTCAAAAATGGAAC
Source organism: Selaginella moellendorffii (assembly GCF_000143415.4). Taxonomy (NCBI): domain Eukaryota; kingdom Viridiplantae; phylum Streptophyta; class Lycopodiopsida; order Selaginellales; family Selaginellaceae; genus Selaginella; species Selaginella moellendorffii. The sequence continues at coordinate 1,761,585 of NW_003314296.1, read as the reverse complement.
GCTCTCCATGCATCTTCCTGAGCTCCGAGAGCTCCTTCTCAGCTTCAGCCAGTAGCTTGCGCTCCTCCTCGGCGGTCATTGGGCTTCCCAAGTCGCCTTCCCAAACTTCGACTCTCTCGTCTTCCTTCTCTTCTTTCTCTTCGTCCTCGTCCAATGGTCGAACTTTCCCTTTGAGAAACTCTTCCAGCGAGGATTTCTTGGAAGAAGATTTCTCACGCTGCAAAGTTTCCTTTGCTCCCAGATTGGATGACAAATCTTTCTTCTTCTCTAGCACAGCCACGCTGTATCCGGCAGCATACTCCTCTAGCAGAGGCAACGCAGCCGTCGTATATGCAGCGACATCGTCCTCCACATTCTTCTTCCTGGATTTGTTCTTGGATGCCAAAACAATGGCGCTAGACCCTGCCCGGCCAATCTTTCTGGCCTGCATTCTCCTGTAATCTCTGCCCTGCAGCATACCTGGAGGGCGTCGCTGGGATTGGAAGAAGCAGGAGCTTCCACATCCTGCGCAATGCAGCATTGTATTTTAGGGTTCTTCACTACCCAAATGTTTTCTTTGGAAAAAATTTAAATTTCCAAGCTAATTTAAAATAAAAGAAATATATGTATAAAACAGATTTAAAGTTGGAGTTTAAAGTCACCAAAACATGATGACCAGCCACTCCTATCATGTTCTCCTCTTCATAAGAGAGTCTGGGAAAAGGATCCAAAGATTTAATGGAAAGTAAGGAGTATATTATATCAATGCAAATAAATTCATATGTTATTGCATGAGTTCATCACTATTGTTCAATTGCCCTGGATCCCATGTTGGATCCCACATTGTGTCTGGAAGATGTCATTGCACAGAGTGCCACCCTAAAGCCAGAATTTAAGCATATTTTACATTGGCAAATCTGACCTAGGATGTCATTACATGAGCATGGATCACATACGTGCTATAGATCCATGGATACACCCTAGTACCTAGCCCAGCTAATAACACCCTAAAAAACAACATGAAATGATGGGAAAAGAAGAAGAAAAAAGAGTGATGATCCAATGTAAACCATAAGTTGTTTTGGAGATTTAATTTTGGCAAAAAGAGTAAAACATTAAAACCCTAAATATACTTTTACAACCAAAAACTTTACAGTGCGTCCAAACTTTATAAAGAGTATAATGATACCCCAAATAAGATATAGAAACATGGTTTAAAATGTAAATAATAGTTGCATCAGCTTTTGATTAAAATGAATATGGAATAAATGTTGGCAAAAGTATTAAATATATTATGTTAAGTATGGTATAATTTTTGTGCTCTGAAATGCCATTTTGTTGAGGTATAGAATAAATTGTATATTGGTTAACAAAACCAGTAGATTGACAATAATTTCAAAAATCTTGAAAAATATATTTACCTTCATTGTGAAAAGGAAGAACTTTATGAGATAAGCCAGTTTGTTTTTTCATAAAACCATGGTACTTTTGAAATCAAAGAAAAACTTCACTTTTATATCAAAAACAATAAATTCAATAAAAAGAATATAGTATCGAGATCTATTGAGTGTGACAGAAAATAGGCTAATAATATCTGAATGAACAAATTCCAATGAAACTGTGCTTGTATGTGAAAAATGAAGAAAAAGAAGATAATGAAGTTTGCCAAGAGCACAAGTCTCACAATTATGATGAGGATGAATACCAAAAGAAAAACTTTCAACCACTTTAGAAATATGTTTAATAGCTTCTAAATGGAAATGACTAAGCCTAACATGTTATAAATCACAAGTACTGGAAGAAAACTCCTTTAGAGTAACATATAAAAAATCAAGGATATAAATATGATTTTAGCATGGAAAAGATGACCATGCAAAATAGAATATCTATTAGAATTAAACATTAGTAAAATAATAGTGACAAAATATTAGTGTGAAGTGATAAAATATGAAAAACACCTTTGAGAAACCAAAAGAGAATTTGCAAATCCCTTCAATAAGATGCTTAGAATTATCACTAAGAAAAAAAATCATAACTAAAGTAACCTAATAATCATGAAATTCAGAGTGCTTAACCATATCACTATACTCAATAATAATAGTAAAAGAAGAACAAAAAGTTAGCAAAGCACCACATAATTGTGTTGAAAAGTCCTCTATTGAAAACAAAATAGAAGGGGATGAATCATTGATGGTAGCATATATTTATTGTTGTTGTCTATTAGGACTAGTAGCTATATAAGCTTGAGGAAGTTGTTATGGACAAGGAATAACACAAGAAACTAAATGAGTATAATTTGGATGCTGACAATAAAATTAGGAAGTACATCCAGAATAATGATAAAACTCACAAGATTGATAATAAAACTGTGCTATATGACCAGATTAACCACAATTATAACAACCACTAATGGAATGACTATAATAACAAAATGAATCTTATGGAAAATAAAACCACTTATTTGAAACATGAGCACTAATAAATAGTGACCGAGAGTAAAGTGCTAGAGTAGAAGTGTCAGTGGAAGCATATTAAAAAAAAGGACAATTCTAGTCATGAACTACAACCTCAAAAGTACATTAATCATTCATTATAAAACTTGTAACAATGGTAGAATATTCTGAAGGAAGAGTGTCCAAAAACTAAAGTAAGCAATTCTTTTGGGTAAAAATCATGTTCATTTGCTCAAAAACATTCCAATATCCCAGCTAAATGGTTTTACCTTGGTGGCAACATTTAGATGGTACCCTCAATGGAGCTAAATTAGAAAAAGGCTTTGGTGGTGAAGGAAGTGTTTCCTCTCTGTTAATCAATAGAAAATATAATGCACATATGTTCTCATATGCCACATAAGGTTAATTTTGCCACACAAGTAAAGTATCTAAAAGAAAATTGAGAAATATTGTTAATTAGTAATGTTTTACATTTGATTTTCAAGCGAAAAATGAGCTAAAAGACTTTGCTCTATTCATGTAGAGGGGATTGAGAAGTTGTCTAGGAATCTCAATTTCCATATCAACTATAAAAATTGTGAAAGATTTTTTGTTACCATTGCCAAGTCTTTTTATTCTTCTTTGTGATAATTTGGTAAATTTATTTTACTGTAAACTGTATAAATAAACCCGCTTGATTATGAGGCTGACAGTACAAGCAAGCCATTCACTTTCTTGGTGCTATCTCTCTCGTTTAAGTTCTACACACTCCATTGAAAAGATGGGAGTAGTTGAGAGGCATGACCAATTGCTCTGGCTACTACCAATGGATAATCCTATGCAAATGTGGGGCTTGGCTGAGGCATACAGTTTGTTGGCTCCCCTATCTCACTAACAAAAAAAATGACATGGAAAATTTGTTAATCACTCCCC
>NW_003314296.1:1701970-1757420 GCF_000143415.4 Selaginella moellendorffii | reverse complement strand
CTAAATAGAATGATAAAAATAAAAAATAAAAATATAAGAAGGGAAAAACCTAAACCAAGCCAATTCACTGGCTAATTACAAAATTATAGTCGTTAACATACCAGTTAACAACATCTACTAATTAAAATTTAACGTTACTAATTTAAATTTAATCGTTAAACATTTAGGGCCGGGTGTGATTCATGAGGAGAAATGCATAAAGCAACACCCCCCTCTCTTACGTGGCTACCCCTTAGTGGGTGCCCTAAACCCCAACTCCAGAGTCTTTTTTAGATTGCTTCAAACCTAACTAGGGTCATCGAAGATGCGGCTTTGGGGTGCAATTCTACTACACAATTTTTTTCCATTTTGTCAGCGGGTTGGGAATTTTTCAATCTTTATTCCATCAGAATATTTTATCTGCTCAGCTTGACTGCAATGGGGCTAGTGACCGTATACTTTCTGTTGCTCTATCAATGTTTGAGTCGTCCTCCACTCTAAATATCACCTGGAATGCTTCTGTCTCGCCCTTGCGCTTGAACTGCAGCACCGATGGATGAACCGACACAGACCCACTCTCTGGTGCCTCGATAGATGCCGTGTAGTTCGTCGCATCATCGTCCACGTTCGTCACTCGCCTCTGCACGACTTTGCTGCGGTGCAAATCGGAGGTGGCAATGGATGGATAGTTGAGGTCTGTGGGGTTGTCGGGCTTTGGTGAAGTTTGCGTGAGGATCTGAAGTTCAGTCTGGTTGTATCCCAGACTGCAGAGATATCCAATGTAGTCTTGCTCGTCGGCATCATATACTAGGCCAGGGTGTGCAGCGGCATTTGGATTTACATGCCCACCATAATAAAAGGGTGATGCAGGAGCTCGTGATGAATTCTTGATTGGTTCTCCAAGATTATCGAATGAGTAACCTGTTTTGTTTTGAAGTGTCAGTAACAAACAAAGATGTATCACTTAGTTACCTGTTGTTACTATGGCTGATTTGATTGCTTCTGGACTCCAGGCTGGACGATAGGATTTTAGTAGGGCGACAATCCCAGTGACGTGAGGGCAACACATGGACGTTCCAGAGTCGAATTTGTATGATATTTGAGAGTTGTTGAATTGTGTCTTTGCTGCTAGAACTCCTGGAGCTGTAATATCGGGCTGAAAGAACAAAAATCTTCAAAAATTACCAAGAAAAAAAGCGAGAAAACATTTGAAAACCCTTGAGAATGTCTGCTTTAACCGGAAGTCAATACGGTTGGGACCAGAGGATGAAATGGTGCCATGAAAGGAGCAGGCTTTTGATTTCTCAATGTTATCTGATGCTGTATATCCGCTATAGGATCTCTGCCAGACACAAAGGTAAGAAACAGAAAGAAGAACGAAGATTTTACCTTGTAGATTCTATATATGAAAAGATGGCTTGTTCCAACTTCTTCATCAACATGAACTGAAGGAAGAACTTCCTTTCTAGGATTTTGATCAACTAGAGTGGAGTTGCAAATGATAATCCCAGCTCCGCCAGCTCGAGAAACTTCGAATGATTGGAATCCTGGATGCATTGGCCCTCTCAAGCATGCCACAATCTTTTCCCGGACTTTCTTGGGATCCAAAGACTAGCTCATGCCTGCAGCATTAATAGTTCTTTAACTCAAATCTATAGATTTGATATTTTACCTGGCTGAAAAGTTGGAAGTTGGCAAGCCAACATCGGCTCCCGCAGCAAGATGATACCACCGCTTTTTTAATCTTTGCTCCGTCATACTAAAGCCCCGAAATGATTTATTGTTGCCAAGGTAAAGGTCTCCAAAGTAGGCTCGATCGAGAGTGCTCGCTCCAACAGTGATGACCCAAGGAGCTCCATTTTGCACCAAGCCAGGACCCAGAGTCTGCTGCGCGTTTCCAGCAGAAGCTACCACCACAATGCCTTTCTGCATGGGATGGAATGAGCCCATCGACAGTGCGTGCTGGAAGTAATCGCCCAATCCACCGATCGACGCAGAAAGGATATCCACGCCATCATGGATTGCCATGTCAAAGGCACTGAGAGTGTGAGCACTCGGGCATATCGCTCTGCCGTTCGTGATATTTCTCCAGCAGATCTTATAGATCGCGAGGCGTGAGTCTGTAGCGCCACCTTTTTGCAGTGCCTTTTGCGTAGCGAAGCCAGTTTGCGTTTCTCACGAATCGGCCTCCGGCAGTAGAAGCCGTGTGAGATGGTCCCAAGGCTTATGCAAAAGCACACCAAGAAGTTCTTTCTCCAAGAGATGTTCAAGGCCATGGAACTTGCAGGCCGTGGGTAAGGAATCTGGCACCTATAAGTTTCCTGAAAGATCAAAAGTTGAACAAATTTAAATTCACTTAGAGTGTTGTTTTTACTTGTTGCAGTGAGAAGCGTTGAATTGCGCCCCAGTTTCGCAAGTTCCTTTCCATCTTTCGGGGATTGGTCCCATGCCATGATCCGAAAAGCTTTCGGACTCTGGCCATACTCCTGGGAAAACCAACATTAGTCCAAGCCCTCTGCCATGCTAGCAAAGTTGGACCTTCTCCTGCCGACCATGAAAACAAGAAGATGAAAGAGAGAAATACCTGAATCCAAAACACCAATGATAACGTCCTTGCCGAATTTTGATTTCTTCCATAACCACGATGATTCAGTAGCTTCACTAGCACCAAACAAGGATTTCTCTCCACTTCCATAGAGTCCCAGAAATTCCCATGAGTTTGTGGTGTGAACCGTGTGGAATTCATTGCGAAAGACGGACAAGACGTTTGGGAGACCTGCAATATGGATAAAGATTATTGACTTAGATTATGTATAATGTTTCCATGATGCGTTACCAGAGAGTTTAGCAGCTTGTTCTTCTGTCAAACGAGCCGAGAAGCCACTAAATCCATGCCTGTAGCTAAAACCCAGTGATTCTCTGGCAGCTTTGACACTGGAATACACGAATTTGGATGAATTCATAATTTTTTTCTTCTGGAGTTTTACCTTCCTAGAACATCCCCAAGGAGTGCGTGATGGGAGCTTGTAACAGCGTCTGGATGGAGGGATTTATCGACATTCCCCAAATAGACAATGTGAGTGTCTCCTTGATCTCGTCCCTGGAAATAAAAAGAATTGTATTTGAGAATTGCAGGAAGAAGATGTAATCATTCATATTGGAAACTGCGGAAAATTTCCTGTGACGCGCATCTCAGGCCGCCTTGTTTTATTCTACAATGAAAATACGACTTATTCAGGAGAATTTGTCAAGGGCTAGTGATGTTAAGTATATCACGAGTTGAGATATTGTTGAGATAAGTAAATACAACTATTTTTCGATGTTAAATTATATCACGAGAATTTAGCATCACTAGCTGCTGACAGATTATAGTAGTTTTTTCTCAGCTTGAGTGATTTCCAAGGACAAGGAGGAAACACTCATGGGGAGTGTTCTTCATCGACGCTGTTACGTACTTCTAGCAAAATGGGTTTAATTAGTGGCTAGAATTTTTAAAATGGCTCTTTTTGTGGTCTTGTAGCCCTAACAAGTTTTCTTCTTTTCATTTCATCTGACGAGATACAAACTTTCTTCTCGACGAAACCAGAAAGCCGGCCCCCAAGAAAGACGGCGGCTTCGCCTCTTTCGTCACTTAGTCTTTGGGTGTGCGTTTACTCGTATGTCAGTCCTTTTCGCGAATCTTTTGACAACATAGATCCCGATGGGCACGTCGACATCATATGACATGTAATCTCTTTGATGTATACTACTTGGGGTTTGGATAGCAAGCAAAGCAGAAAAGATATGGGGAGCGATGCCAAGGATCTCGTCAAGCACACCAAGCTCTTCATCGATGGGCGATTCGTGGACGCTGTCTCAGGTTGTGATCTTTGCTTTTCTTGTGCTTTTGCGGTGAGCGTGAAATGGTTTTGTGGATCTTTTGCAGGCAAGACGTTCTCCACTTTCAATCCCAGCAACTCGGAATGTATTGCTCAAGTCGCCGAGGGAGACGCGGCGGATGTGGATCTGGCCGTGAGAGCCGCGCGCGAAGCATTTGACCACGGGCCCTGGCCACGCCTTGCTGCTGCTGTGAGTTATTCCTTCTTCCTTCTTCCTTCTTATCTTTTGTTCATGCTCGTTTGGTAGGAAAGAGGAAGGATACTTTACAAGTTCGCGGATGTGATCGAGGAACATCTCGACGAACTGGCAACTCTTGAGACCCTCAACAACGGAATGTTGATCGATCTAAGCAAGGGGATAATTGCGGGTTCGGTTGCCTCTCTGCGATACAATGCAGGTACTACAAACAAATTTTCAATATCGAAACACTGCTGAACCAGTGGAGTGGCTTTTTTTCTCTCAGGCTGGGCTGACAAGCTCAATGGAAAGACCTTGCGAACTGATTCTACTCGGATGTGCTACACCCTTTTGGAGCCAATTGGTGTGGTTGGAGCGATTGTTCCGTGGAACTTCCCGGCTTATTTGTTTCTCAACAAAGTCGGGTCTGCGTTAACTTGTGGAAATACGATCGTTGTCAAGGTTGCCGAGCAGACACCTTTGACAGGACTACTCCTGGCGAGTCTTTCTCAAGAGGTAAGAAAGACTTGCACTACACTTGCACACAAAAGTCATTTTTTCTTCACGAATATAGGCAGGGATTCCCCCGGGAGTCCTCAATGTTATTCCTGGTTATGGCCCCACTGCAGGAGCCGCGATTTCGAAGCATATGAGGGTGGATAAGGTAAGAAAGCTTGCAATTGAAAAGAAAAGTTCCTTTTTTTCCTCAGGTGACATTTACTGGTTCCACTGAAGTTGGAAGAATGATAATGGAGAGTGCTGCGAGAAGCAACTTAAAGCCCGTCACACTGGAGCTTGGCGGCAAATCTCCGTTTATAATCTGCGAGGATGCCGACCTAGACTCGGCTGTGGCCGTCTCTCAAGATGCCATTTTCATGCATCAGGTGAAATTTTCAGGATGGGAACTTGTTTGGAAATGATGACATGTGTTTCAGGGACAAGTCTGTGTTGCTGCATCGCGAGTCTTTGTTCACGAAAGTATTCATGACGAGTTTATCAAGAGGTCTGTCAAGCTGGCAAGCGAACGTGTAATTGGAGATCCTTTCCAATCCGGAGTCCAAAATGGTCCCCAAGTAAGAAAATATCCTCTCTTGATCTTTCGGTTACTAGTCACGAGCTGTTTTATCAGATCAACCAGGAGCAGCTGGACAGAGTTTTGAGCTACATTGAGTCGGGAAAAAAAGAAGGTGCCAGCCTTCTAGTGGGAGGCAAACGCATCGGCGAGAAAGGATTTTACATCCAGCCAACAATTTTTGGAGACGTCAAGGTTTGCTGTGTTAAGATTCTCTTACTCTTTTCTCAAAACATCCAGGACATTTGTGTAGCAATCCATGAAGATTGCCAGCGAGGAAATCTTTGGTCCCGTGCTTTCAGTGCTCAAGTTCAAGTAAGAAAACTTCGTTTATACCTTGGTTTATCTGATGGTAATTACTTCACTGAGTCAGGACTCTTGACGAAGTCGTGGAGCTTGCAAACAGCACACACTACGGTCTAGCAGCGGCGGTCTTCAGCAAGAACATTGACACAGTCAATCTTCTGACCAGGTCGATCAAATCGGGCGTTGTCTACGTGAATTCCTACCTGGGAGACGGACCAGCAGTACCGTTTGGAGGCTACAAGATGAGTGGAATCGGTCGAGAGAATGGATACGAAGGCTTGCTTCCATATCTCCAGCACAAGTCCATCCTCATGCCTATGGAAAACTCTCCTTGGAATTGACTCTTTCGTTTTTCTTGTTTCACTTGTTCTGATACCGTCTTTTACAAGATGTGCTTCTTCACCCAACAATCGGTCAAGGTAAGTTACTAGTTCAGGCTTCCTTGTTTCTTTTTTCTGATTCTCAATATGTGTTTTCCAGAGACAATGCATAGCTTTGATAACAGGAATTGGTTCCATGTCGTGTATAATGATCTCAACGAGGAGCTTTGCAAGCTCCAACTGAAAAGGCACACGGGGATCTTCTTTGTCAAGTACAACAGGATCACTGCTCTTCACAACAAGTTCCTAAGCGTCAACAGTGACAGGAAGGAAGCCTCTTTTATTCTGGTTTACAGTGATCTCGGAACAACATCTTTTTCTTTTTTTTCTTTGCAGATTTGAAGCGTCTAAGATCCGGGAGTGAAGTTATGCCAGGTTGTTGACGGTGGGGTTGTCATGGTGGTCGAACAAGTTCTCGATGCCTTCACCTTGAGCTCAGCGAAAGTATCGGGTCGTCAGCGAGTCCGAGCGGATCAGACGCACCTCCGAGTCCCTCGCCGAGCGGTCCACCTCTCGACAGCTCCCATGAGGATAACGTGGCAGGCCCAGATGGCAAGGATGCTCTGTCCGTGGACGAGGTTGGAATTTCCCAGGTAGTCGAGGCCACCTTCCTTGAAGATCTGCGAGCTGGCCTTGAACCACACAGCGTCGCCAAACTTGACGCTGGGGTGACGCAGCCGAGAGCTCTGAGTATGGCCCACCTGGAGTGGATGACTCACGGTGCTTGTAGGTTTTGTACCTTTTGTTTAATTTGATGACTGCATTGCATGTAGACAATTGCACACCATAAAATCCAGGTGGAAGTGCTCCAAGGTGACTCTCTGGCTGGGTGCCAAGAAGGGAGAGCCCATGGCAAAGTGGTGGAGCCTCCTTGGTCGCCATTACACTGACTGAACAGACTATCCACTCATGCATGGATGGCTGAAGGTTATTGCTATTGCATGCTGCAAGCCAATCCTTAACTATGAACCTACGTACCAAAAACCTCTCCATCTTCTCTGTGGTGTTTGGATATGATACGTTGGAAACCCTTTCATAAAGTTGTGGCAATAGGTTGCAACTCCATGAATAACACCTCAAACAACACTTTGTAAATAGCTTCTAGAGTGTAGTAGTAGCATGTCCCCAACTCAACTACCTTTGAGAATATCTTTATACACACATCAAGTGCTACTCTCCTTTCTAATGCTCGACATCACTCCCATTACATAGAGTCATGTGCTGGAACTGGGGGAGGGTGGGGTGTTGGAATTGGTGGTGGTGCATTTGGGAATGCCTATACCATCATCAATTTTGGCTCTTGGGTGTACAATACATGTGAAAGTTGCGATCATGGCAATAAAATGACCATGTATCATAATTGACAAACTACCCATCGCAATACTCTTGGAAAAGAATATGATGAGATGCAAATAAAGAGAACAAAACCAACAAAATACTTGTGTCACCACATATAACTTTGATAAGTCTTCTGGCCATATCAAACATTTCTTGTTCCCATGTTTAATTCACACCTTATGGCAATTAATTTGTAGCAGGCAAGTTTGGTTTCATATCAATACATAAGGTAAACACTAGTGCCCATGTTATAAAAACAATTGTTACTACATTTTGATTGCCCTAGGGGCCACAGGAAAGTAGTGCAGTAAAAAAGACAAAAAAAACATTGCTATATTTCGTATGACATCAAATGTACCTGTGTGGCAAGCTAATGTGGTATAGCAATCTCACATGTCATACTAATGTGGCAGAACCCCATATTAAATGCTATACCCATACACGTCAAATCACATTTTTTGGCCGAGAGCAATAGCTTTCCCACAATATTGGGTGCAACATGGGTGCTTCAAAAGCAAGTTTCAGGAAGTGGTGGGCATGACAAGCATGCATTAATCAGGGTTTGCAAGCAGCCAACTCTTGATCGTTTGTGTATACCCACTTTGTGTAGGGACAGCATAATGCACTTAACACATGAACGAGAATCACAGCTGCCTACATGCAAAGAGCTCTCACCCAAACCTTGATCAATATGTGCTCTTTAAGTGCCTGTATCATAGTGGACTTGTGGTTGGCACTGCATCGGGTTAGAGATTTTATTTGTCTGCTTAGGTGCATTGCAACTCCAAGTGAGGTAATCTTTCCTTTATTAGTTTTTCTTATTAGCATAAGCTTTATGCTTATTTTAGTGAATGCAATCATGGGGCATTGGAACACTACACTTACACACAAGTAAATGTTTATAGTGATTACTTATAAGTTTTTCAATTCTCTCTATAGTAGTTATGCAAATGTTTGCATGATGTGGAAGGGGACATACAAGTGATGCCTTCTACTTTTGTCAATTGCTTGGCACATATGCGTACATGACCACACTCATGCGAATACACTTTTGCACTAGTCCTTTACTGGTAAACTTTGAAATTTATAGTAAACGACACAAACTTGTGTCTTATGCAAAGCATGAATAGAGATTGGGGAATAACAATTTTTGGAGATCAACCATATATATGGTTGAGTTCATGTGCAAGGATATTGGTAAGTGTGTGGCATTATAAAATTCTATCCATTATTGCACTTGTTATTTATTTTATTTCCCAGGAGAAATTGAGTGTCACAAAGTTTTAACTCAGAATGAGCTTACCACTTATGTGTGCATGGCTTCAACATTGAGGACCATGTTGTATTCTATTCCCCAGACCCATGGAGCATGCATGTTTGGTTTCCAATAGGATCTTTTTCCTTTACAAATCATGAAAAAAACCAATTCCACTACAAATTATGGAGGATCCCATTGCAATAGAGATGTCAGAGGAAGTTGCACCAACACTCCAAAAACACGCACTAGCTAAAGTTTTTGTTACTATAGATAGTGTAATGATTACATTTAAAGTGTAATGATTCAATTCAATATAATTGAAATTCATTTACTAACTCTTCTAGGACTTTTGTAGTGGGGCTGTAGAGTCTGAAGCACAATCTTATATTTCATGACACAAGGAGTTTTACAAGATGCTAAAGGATCTAAAACTCCTTTCACATGAGGAGGTGGAAAAGATGCTTCCATGCAAGGAGGTGCAACACAAGAAGATGGAGGAGGAGGTGCAATGTGACAAAATGGAGGAAGTGCTTTTATACTAAGGCAGAACTCTATATACTTATGCAAAGTTCAATTAAAGTATTAAATTGTGAAGTTGAGCAATGGCATATATTGGGACCCAAAGGCACGCCAAAGGTAAGCTATTTAGTATGGATTAGCTAAGTCAACCAAGCGTAGAGAACTACACCCGACTCCCCACAGGGATGTCGAATTCGTAGATGTATTCTACAGAGGTTGGGTTCAAGTCCCAACCCCCTAGTAAAGCAAGGATGGGTTCAAGTCTCGACCCTATACTAGGGCGTGGTGAGATGAGGGGTATAAGGACACCTATATTCCGTTGTTATGGGCTCTTGGCTAAGGAGGCTAATTTAGGCACACCGCTAAGTGGGGGGATGCCCTTGGAGACATGGGCAACAAGTCGTAGGATTAAAAAGAGATGTTCGATGTGGGTATCAAACTTCTTTTATAGGTGGTGGAGTTGTAAGGAACCAACTCCCCAAGGTATCGTAGACTAAAAGATTGCCAAAAGCATAATTGAAATGATAAAGAGTTCATCGGATGGGATTGAGTCTGAGATCGAGTCCAAGACCAACTCTAAGACTGAGTTCGAGATAGAGTCCGGGATCGAGTCCGAGACTGACTCCGAGACCGAGTTCGAGACCAAGTTTGAGACAGAGTTCGAGATCCGAGATTGGGTCCGAGACTGAGTCCGAGGTCAAATTTGAAGTCGCGTCCGAGATCGGGTCCAAGGTCGAGTCCGAGACTGAGTCCGAAGTCGGGTCCAAGATCGAGTCTGAGATCAAGTCTAAAACTAAGTCCAAGTACTAATACAGGTCGAGGGGTGAAAGCCCAAAGTGTGTGTCTTCTAAGGGAGGGGGCTACAAGGGGTTCTAAAAGTATAGTAGGGATAGTGAGGTTTAGGAACCAATTTTGAAGGAACTCTCCAGTGGTGCTTCCAAACTGACTTGAGGTTGAGACTAGGACTAAGGGGCCTTGGGTGGGAGTGAACATGGACTCGGGTGGTGTTGGAGGGGCCATCCAAGGAAGTGCTCCACCTTACCTCGTCTATCCGACCAACCCCGCCTTAGCCTTTGCTAAGTTCCCTCACACCTATTGCACCAACTCCTACTTGGTCCTACTTAGTTTCAGCTACTCACTGCATGAGCAACGGAGTGTTAGCCATCCATTTACGGATTCCCAAATCTCTCCCAATCCCCCTCCCCGGGTTAGATTGGACTTAAGGTTCGGCTATGCTCCCCGCAAGCACAAGAAGCCAAGCATACCAAGCCTCCAAGTTCTTAACATCCCTTGGTACAACAAGATTTGATTATGGGACCCTCTAAATCCTAAGCCTTGGGTGCAATACTTGCTTCGGGACACCGGGGCGAAACACCGTGGCCTAACAGCCCAATATGGGTACTTTTACCCCCCCCACTTCGATCCTGAAGGGAAGGCCCAAGCCCCTAGGAAGGGCGAGCACCAATGAGCCACAAGATACTCAAGTGGGGCACCACTCCACATGAGTTGGGAGCACTGCAGTCGGTTTCCCTTTTGAGAGTGGGAGCTGCTCTTGCAAATTGGAAAGGAAAAATTTATGGCTTACACACATCCACTGAGTTTAATCCTTTGATGAAACATTGCACCTTTAGTAGCTCATTATAGATGCTCATGAAACTAAGGCAAAGATCACGGAATATGCATCCAAAGACAAAGTCCCCTGCCAGATCTCTAACAGCTGGTTCACAAAATCAACCTCTTCAAACTTCTTGATAAATGAAGCATGGAAAACTTCTGTCAAATCATTTCAAGAAGTCAGCCTTAGATTAGTTTTAATATAGTTTTTCCACCACGAAGAAGCATGGCCTGTAAGCTTTGTCACAAAAAAATAGACACAGGTGGAAGTGCTCTAAGGTGACTCTTTGGCTGGGTGCCAAGAAGCAAGAGCCTATGGCAAAGTGGTGGAGCCTCCTTAGTTGCCATTACAGTAACTGAACAGACTATCCACTCATGCACGGATGGGTGAAGATTATTGCTATTGCATGCTACAAGTCAATCCTCGGCTATAAACATACTTTTTCCCCCACCAAAAACCAAAAACTTTGTCTATTGCCTGAGATGTTGTCAAGGACTAGAAGGTATTGTGGCCTCTCCATTTTCTATGACCTCATATGAATATAGCGATGTTTTTTTTGTTTTTCGTACTACACTACTTCCACACAATCTTGGGCTCAACATGAGGGCTTCAAAAGCAAGTTTCATGAAGCAATGGGCACAGCAAGCACACATTAATTAGGGTTTGCAGGTGGGTGGCTCTCCATCTTTTTGTGTGTCACGAGATAGGTGCTTAAAAAGCATGCATTGATCAAGGTTTAGGTGAGAACTCTTTGCGTTTAGGCAGCTATGATCTTCATTCCTTCATGTGTTAGGTGCATTGTGTTGTCCCTATGGACTTGTGGTTGGCATTGCATCAGATTGTGGGTTAGAGATTTTATTTGTTTGCTCATGTGCATTGCAACTCCAAGTGAGGTAATCTTTCCTTTATTTAGGCATAAACTTTATGCTTAATCACAAGGCATTGAAACACTACACTTACATGCAAGTAAATGTTTATAATGATTCCTTATAAGTTTTTCAATTCTCTCTATAGCAATTATGTAGGTGTTTCCATGATGTGGAAGGGGGCATACAAGTGATGCCCTCTACTTTTGTCAATTGTTTGGCCCATACGTATACATGACCACACTCATGTGAACACACTTTTGCACTAGTCCCTTGTTGGTAAGCTTTGAAATGCATAGTAAACAACATGTACTTGTGTTTTATATAGAGCATGAATGGAGATTAAGGGATAGCAATGTTTTGAGATCAACCATATATCGTTGAGTTCATGTGCAAAGATATTAGTAAGTGCATAGCATTATAAAATTCTTTCCATTAACACACTTGTTATTTTTTTATTTCCCAAGAGAAACATTCATGCCCTGATGGGGTGAGTGTCACAAATTTTCAGGCTCAAAATGAGCTCGCTACTTATGTGTGCATGGCCTCAACATTGAGAACCATGTTGTACTCTATTCCCTAGACCTACAGAGCATGCATATTTAGGGTTTTCAATATGGTCTTGTTCCTTTACAAATCGTAAGAACACCAATTCCACTACAAATCATGGAAGATTCTATTGTACTAGAGATGCCAAAGGAAGTTGCACCAACACTCTAGAAACATATATTGGCTAGAGTTTTTATTACTATAGATGGTGTAATAATTGCATTTGAAATATAAATATTCAATTTAATGTAATTGAAATTCATTTGCTAACTCTTGTAACCCTTTTGTAGTGGGGTTGTGGAGTCTGGAGCACAATTTCATATTTCATGACTTGAGGAGTTTTGCAAGATGCCAGAGGATTTGGAGCTCCCTCCACGTGAAGAGGTGGAGGAAATGCCTCTATGCAAGGAAGTGCAACACAAAGAGATGGAGGAGGAGGTGTAACATGACAAAATGGAAGAGGTACTTTCACACGAGGAGGTGTAATATAAAGAAATGGAAGATGTGATTCCACATGAGGAGATGCAATGTAACGAAATAGAGGATGTGCCTCTATGTGAGGAGGTGTAACATGGGTAGATGAAAAAAGTGCTTTCACATGAGGAGATGGAGAAGGAGGTGTGACATAAGGAGGAAGAAGAGTCTTCATATAAAATGGTGAAAAAGGAGTTTCATATGTAATACAAACTCATCAATGACTAAGTTCCATGTGACGTAGTGGAGGCTCCAAGCTCACAAGTGGTTGAGGCTATAGTGGACACTCTACACGACATGGTGTAGGTGGAGGTGAAAGCCCTGATAGTAAAGGTGGAAGGTCTAAACTCATACTTCAACACTTTATATGAGGTGCTCAAGGATTCTTATGATGACATTTAGATTATATAGATAGAAGTTGCATAGAATGCTTCTGCCAAGCATGAGGCTTTATGTTGCAATTAAGAGTGCTAAAAATGAATTTTATGAAAAGGGTGTTTGAGTTTTAGCATCTTTTAATATAGAGGAGAGGTAATTTTCCCCACTTATTTAAGTTATGTGTTTTTTGTTATTTTTTAGAGTTGTTTTTTTTGCAAACTGGGATATGCATTGATAAGGACATTGATCTTTCCCAATGTGGGGACAGTGTTGCAAATGTGATTTTAGATATCGAAAGATACTTGTCGGTTACTCTTTGTGAACACTCTCTCCTTACTATCATAATGGTAGAAAGTTGATACTATTGGTTCATTTTGTGGTCTTATTGTGTGTGCACTTGACTAAATGAGTATAAAGATGGAATTCCTAAATCTTATTAGTCAAGTATACTAATTAAAGAAATGTAAGCAACAAAAGAGAACTATTTGAGAGATGATCCATAGGGTTTAAATATAGAAAGAAAGGGCCCATGAATAAGAATTCTTTGCTAATCAATTAAAAGTCTTAAGATATTTAGGGTTAAGTGTCCTTTGAGTTTGAGTAATACTGTGTTAGATAATCTCTTGGGAAGTCCAAACTCAAGAGCTTACAAGAAATTCATTCGTTTGCTTACTAGTGTTAAGAACCCCCACGATATTGGGTATGGTCCCTCAATATTACTATATAATATCTTACTCATTATTATGCCTTATGTGTTGGTTCTGTTCTAGATCCTTATACTATTTCTAGAAAGTATCTAGAAAGCATATTTACGGAATGCAAAGAGTGTTTTTGAACCCTATGATGTTGTTCATTCACCATTTAGCATCATTCCATATTTAGTAAGTTTTAAGCTTGTTTAAGAGACTAACTCTTAGGACTAAGGTGAAAGCTTAGAGGGGGGTTCCAAATGTATAATATGGATAATAGTTGAATTGCATGGTTGACCACCTAAAACATTACTTTAGCTTCCATTACACTATATTGCTCCTTGTTCTACATTTGACTTGGGTTTAAGCCAAAACTCAATGCTTCTTTAATTGGTGGGGTACCTTTCTCTTCGTGTTAGGCCACTAATATGTCAAAATTGTGTCAAACATTATTTTGCATGCAGGAGTTAGTGCTCATAGGGGATATTAAGTGCATACTAACCCCTTGTTTCATAACAGATGGCCAAGTTCTTAGTGTGGATCGAGGAGTTGTACGACCGGCCAATCGTGTAGCCTCTCTTTCTATTCTTGTCGGACTTGTAATCTGACTGGCAACCAAATACTCAACTGAGCCAACCATTTCGCGATTTCACCAATGGCCTTGGAGTTCAACTCCAAATTCATGTATGTTATAGAAGTAATAGAATATGAAGAACACCTTTGAGAAACCAAAGAAGAATTTGCAAACACCTTTGACAAAATTCTTAGAATTATCACCAAGAAAATAATAAATCATAACTAAAATAACTTGATAATCATGAAATTTAGAGTGCTCAACTATATGTTATGTGGCACTAGAGTCAATAATAATAGTAAATTGAAGAACAAATAGTTAGTAAAGCACCATTAGTATAAGTATAATCATATTGAAAATCCTTTATTCAAAATAAAATATTAGGGGATGAATCATTGTCAATAGTATATATTTGATGTTGTTGTCTATTAAAACTAGTAGCAATATAAGTTTAAAGAAGTTTTATAAACAAAATGAGAAACTAAATAAGTATGATTTGGATGCTGACAACAAAATTGGGAAATACATATAGAATGATGACAAAACCCACAAGGTTGATAATAAAACTAGCTATATGACCAAATTGACTACAATTATAACAACCACTATCGGAATGATTATAAAAACAAAATGAATCTTGTGGAAATAAAACCACACTTCTTTGAAACATAAGCACTAATAGATGGTGACCAAGAGTAAAGTGCTAGAGTAGGAGTGTTGAAGGAAGTACACTAAAAAGAAACAATAATTCTAGTCACAAACTACAACCTCAAAAGTACACTAATCATTCATCATACGATGGTAGAATATTCTGAAGGAAAAGTGTCCAAAAACTAAAGTAAGCAATCTTCTAGGATATAAGTAATGCTTATTTGCACAAAAAGATTCTTAAAATATTAAATATGCTAACCAAATCATTTTGCTTTGGTGGCAACATTTGGTCTTCTATAGATGGTACCCTCAATACAAATAAATTAGAAAAAGACTTTGGTGGTGAAGGAAGTGTTTCCTCTATGTTAATCAATAGAAAATATGTTACCTAAGGTTAATTTTGGCACATAAATAAAGTATCTAGAAGAAAATGTATTAAGAAATATTGTTAATTAGTAAAGTTTTACATTTGATTTTCAAGCCAAAGACAAGCTAAAAGACTTTGCTCTATTCATGTAGAGGGGATTGAGAAGTTGTCTAGGAATCTTAATTTCTACATTAAATTTTAAAAATTGTGAATAAAAAATTGTTACCTCTGAGAATTCCACTTAATTCTAGGTCATTTACTTTCTTGGTGCGATCTCTCTTGTTTACGTTCTACACACTCCATCAAAAAGATGGGAGTAGTCAAGAGGCATGACCAATTGCTCTAGCTACCACCAATGGATAAGCCTATGCAGATGTGGGGTTCGGCCAAGGCATACAACTTGTTGTCTCCCCCATCACTTCTTGAGTTGTTGATCACTTTCGATGCACTAGCTTGCTCATAGGTGGAATTGGCAAGCTAAATGTCAATGCCAGTTGCCGTGGTGAGGACATTGGCGGGGGAGACCATCTGTAGAATGGATCAAATTCCTTGACAAAGCTGTTCACTTCGGGGCATGCAACTGTTGCAGGCAAAAGCAGTGGGAAGACCATATTTGACGAGGAGGATTCTTGCTTGTGAGAGTGGTGAAGTTAATTGCAGAGTTTGCATTCTCTACCTAATCCATGATGGTTCTTACCACACATACAAACTCAAAACTAGGATCACCGTGAGATGGAACAAGTCATATGGTTGTCAATTGGGCTGAAAGATCAAAAACTACCAAAAGAAAGAAAAAAAAAAACAATAAAACATTGAGAATGTCTGGATCAACTGAGTTGGGACCAAAGGATGAAAAGGGTGCCATGGAAGGAGCAGGTTTTCGGTTTCTCAAAGTTATCTGATGCTGTATATCCACTATAAGATCTCTGCCAAACACAAAGCTAAGAAACAGAAAGGAAGAAAGGAAGAAAATAACGCTTTTACCTTGTAGAATTGATATATGAAAAGATGGCTTATCCAACTCTTTCATCAACATGAACTGAAGAAAGAATCTCATTTCCAGGATCTTCAGTGGAGCTTCAAACAATAATCCCAGCTCCACCAGCTCGAGAAACTTCGCATAAGTGGATGCATTGGCCCTCTCAAGCATGCCACAATCTTTCCCTGGACTTCTTTGGAATCCAAAGACCCGCTCATACACATTTGCCTGCATCATTAATAATTTCAAATGAACTTAAATCAAAGATTAATTATTTTACCTGGCTGGAAAGCTCAAGCCAACATTGGCATTCGCAGCAAGATGATACCTCCGTTTTGACAATCTTTGCCTCGTAAACCTAGAACCCTGAAGATGTATAATAGACTATACGCCCTATACTTACTCGAAACGATTCATTGTTGCCAAGGAAAAGATCTGCAAAGTAGGCTCGATCAAGAGTGCTCGCTCCAACAGTAATGAGCCAGGGGGCTACATTTCCCACCGAGCCCGGCCCTTCAAGCCACCACCACAATGCCTTTCTGCATGGCATGGAACGCTCCAATGGACGTAGAATCAAGGAAGTAATCACCCGCTGAACCACCTAAAGATGCAGAAATGATATCCACGCCGTGGTGGATTCCCATATCAAATGCGCTGAGAATGTGAGCGTCTTCACACCGTCTGGTGCTGGCCGTGACGTTTCTCCAGCATATCTTGTAGATTGCAAGACATGGTCTGGAGCTCCACCTTTTGCAGTGCCTTTCGCATAGTCAAACCAGTTTGTGTTTCTCACAAATTGGGCTCCGGCAGTGGAAGCCACGTGAGTTCCATGGCCGACAATATCTCTTTGAGAAAGAACTTCTTGGTTTGCCTTTGCATAAGCCTCAGGACCATCCTGTAGGCCACGAGAGAAGAATCTGGCACCTATAAGTTTCCTGAAAGATCAAAAGTTGAACAAATTTAGATTCACGTGAGTCTTGCTTTTACTTGTTGCAGTTAGAAGAGTGGAATTGCTCCCCAGTTTCGCAAGTTCCTTTCCATCTTTCGGGCATTGGTCCCATGCCATGATATGTCTTTACCAAAATTTGCTTTTCCCCATAACCAAGCTTCACTATACGAGGATTTCTATCCATTTCCATAGATGCCGAGAAACTCCCATGAGGTTGTGGTGTGGACCGTGTGGATAAGACGGACAACACGTTTGGGAGGCCGTGAGGAGAGATTGACTTACATTTTTATTTCTATGAGCGTTAACAGAGAGTTAGAAGCTTGTTCTTCTGTAAGACGCATTACCTGTTGTTACTATGGTTGATTTGATTGCTGCTGGACTCCAGGCTGGACGACAGGATTTTAGTAGGGCGACAATCCCAGTGACGTGAGGGCAAGACATGGAGGTTCCAGATGAAAATTGGTATGGTACTTCCGAGTTGTTGAATTGAGTGTATGCTGCTAGAATGTATACTCCTGGAGCTGTAATATCCGGCTGAAAGAACAAAAATCTTCAAAAACCCGGCTGAAAGAACAAAAATCTTCAAAAACTACCAAAACAAACTAGACAGAAAACATTGACAAACCTTGAGAATGTCTGGATCAATGAAGTTGGGACCAGAGGATGAAGTAGGTGCCATGAAAGGAGCAGGCTTTTGATTTCTCAATGATATCTGATGCTGTATATCCGCTACAGGATTTCTGCCAGGCATACAAAGGTAAGAAACAGAAAGAAGAACGAAGATTTTACCTTGTAGATTTGATATATGAAAAGATGGCTTGTCCAACTTCTTCATCGACATGAACCGAGGGAAGAAATTCCTTTCTAGGATTTTGATCGACTAGAGTGGAGTTGCAAATGATAATCCCAGCTCCGCCAGCTCGAGAAACTTCGAATGATTGGAATGCTGGATGCATCGGCCCTCTCAAGCATGCCACAATCTTTCCCCGGACTTTCTTGGGCTCCAAAGACTGGCTCATACACAATTGCCTGCAGCATTAATATTTCTTTAACTCAAATCTATAGATTGATATTTTACCTGGTTGAAAAGTTGGAAGTTGGCACAGCAAGATGATACCACCGCTTTTTTAATCTTTGCTCCGTCATACTTAAACCCCGAAATGATTTATTGTTGCCAAGGTAAAGGTCTCCAAAATAGGATCGATCAAGAGTGCTCGCTCCAACAGTGATGACCCAAGGAGCTACATTTTTCACAGAGCCAGGACCTACAGTTTGCTGCTCGTTTCCAGCAGAAGCTACCACCACAATGCCTTTCTGCATGGCATGGAACGCTCCAATGGACGTAGAATCAAGGAAGTAATCACCCGCTGAACGACCGAAAGATGCAGAAATGATATCCACGCCATCGTGGATTCCCATATCAAATGCGCTGAGAACGTGAGAATCCGGGCACCTTACACTGCCCTCCGTGATGTTTCTCCAGCATATCTTGTAGATTGCGAGACGTGAGTCCCTTTCGCATAGCCAAACCAGTTTGCGTTTCTCACAAATCGGCCTCCGGCAGTAGAAGCCACGTGAGTTCCATGGCCTTGAACATCTCTTGGGGAAAGAAGTTCTTGGTGTGCTTTTGCATAGACCTCGGGACCCTCTTGCAGGCCGTGGGCCCTGAAAGATCAAAAGTTGAAAACATTTAAATTCACTTAGAGTGTTGTTTCTTACTTGTTGCAGTGAGAAGCGTAATTGCTCCCCAGTTTCGCAAGCCCCTTTCCATCTTTTGGGGATTGGTCCCATGCCATGATCCAAAAAGCTTTCCGACTCTGGCCATACTCCTGGGAAAACCAACATTAGTCCAAGCCCTCTGCCATGCTAGCAAAGTTGGCGGACCTTCTCCTGCCCACCATGAAAACAAGAAGATGAAAGAGAGAAATACCTGAATCCAAAACACCAATGATAACGTCCTTGCCAAATTTTGATTTCTTCCATAACCACGATGATTCAATAGCGTCACTAGCACCAAACAAGGATTTCTCTCCACTTCCATAGAGTCCCAGAAATTCCGATGAGTCTGTGGTGTGGACCGTGTGGAATTCATTGCGAAAGACGGACAAGACGTTTGGGAGGCCTGCAATATGGATAAAGACTGACTTAGATTATGTATAATGTTTCTATGATGCGTTACCAGAGAGTTGAGCAGCTTGTTCTTCTGTTAAACGAGCCGAGAAGCCACTAAATCCATGCCTATAGCTAAAACCCAGTGATTCTCTGGCAGCTTTGACACTGGAATACACGAATTTGGATGAATTCATAATTTTTTTCTTCTGGAGTTTTACCTTCCTAGAACATCCCCAAGGAGTGCGTGATGGGAGCTTGTAACAGCGTCTGGATGGAGGGATTTATCGACATTCCCCAAATAGACAATGTGAGTGTCTCCTTGATCTCGTCCCTAGAAATAAAATCAAACCATGGGCTTTAAAAGATTGTTTCGCGCGAGATAAGAAAGGTAAAGACCTGAGAGATGGAGATGGCACTTAAACTTAGAAGAAAGTATAAACAGATTGAGAGCGCCATGAACTTGAAGAATTGTATTTGAGAATTGCAGGTAGAAGTTATGATTATTTATATTGGAAACTGCTGAATGTTTCATGTGACGTGCATCTCAGGCCGCCTTGTTTGATTCTACAATGAAATACGACTTATTCAGGAGAATTTGTCGATGTTAAATTATATCACGAGAATTTAGCATCACTAGCTGACAGATTATAATAGTTCTTTCTCAGCTTGATTGATTTCCAAGGACAAGGAGGGAGTGTTCTTCATCCAGACGCTGTTAATACTGGTTTGCATCACAGCAGGCATTCGAGAAAGATGGCTAGAATTTCTAAAATTAAGATTATTTTTATATTGTATATTCTTTTTTATTATTTTATATAAGGTTTCAACCAGTGAAATTTTTCCTTCAGTTCACGTGAATGTACACAATGATGTTTTTTCATCCCCAAGATGCACTCTAAGCATTCAATAGCTTGAAGTTCTTCCTTCAATTAACTCTGAAATAGCTTCAGTTTAACTCCATGAGAGGAGTCTTTGACTGTTTGTCTGCTAAAGCTGCAACTTTCAGTATAAGCCCAATTGCACAGCATCTTTTTCGCAATGTTTCTTGCCATGGCAGGCAGACCAGACAAGGTGAAGCCCTAAACCATTCCGGGCGATGGCGCGGCTCCTGGAAAAGCTGGATTTCTTCCACGATCATGCTGGCAGATTTTCTTGTAGCCCTAACAAGTTTTCTTCTTTGCATTTCATCTGACGAGATATAAACTTTCTTCTCGACCAAACCCCAAGAAAGAGGGGTTGGCCTCTTTCGTCACTTTGTCTTTGGGTGTCGCTTGTCAGTCCTTTTCATGAATCTTTTGGCAGCATTGATCCCGATGTCGACATCATATCATATCTAATCTCTTTGATATTCACATCGGCGTATACTACTCAGGTTTGGATAGCAAGCAAAGCAAAAAAGATATGGGGAGCGATGCCAAGGATCTTGTCAAGCACACCAAGCTCTTCATTGGACGCATGATCTCCCTTGCCAGTGTCCTCACCAGGGCAACTAGCATTGATATTTAGCTCGCCAATTCCACCCACCAGCAAACTAGTGCATGGAGAATGATCAACAACTCAGTAAGTGATGGGGGAGCCAACAAGCTATATGCCTTGGCTGAGCCCCACACATGCATAAGCTTATCCATTGGTGGTAGCCAAAGCAATTGGTCATGCCTCTTGACTGCTCCCATCTTTTTTATGGAGTGTGTAGAACTTAAATAAGAGAGATTGTAACATATGTGATCATGGGATGAAATTTAAATATACTGTCACTGTGGTGATAAATGGGAATAAAATAACCATTAAAAGTTCTCTCATCAAACAATTAAACTTTTTCCCCTTGGCTTAAGGGGAGAGATAAGATTTGCTACATCTAGTATCAGAGCAAATGGCATGGGTTCGATTCCCATTGATTAGTGGCTACTTAAAAATATAATATACCCTTAAGTAAAATATATTCTTACCCTTAAATTTGAAATTGTATATATTGGACCATACAAAGGTATTCATTGTGGGACTGTGATACGGGTGGATTCTGGAAGCCTCTTAATCAAATGGAAATTTAGGTAACAAATTTTAGAAATTAAGATTCTTAGACAACTTCTCAATCCCCTCTACATGAATAGAGCAAAGTCTTTTAGCTTGTCTTGGCTTAAAAATCAAATGTAAAACATTACTATTTAACAATATTTCTCAATAAACTTTCTTCTAGATATTTTGCTTATATTGCAAAATTAACCTTTTATGCATTATATTTTCTATTAACTAACATAGAGGAGACACTTCCTTCACAACCAAAATCTTTTTTTAATTTAGCTGTATTGAGAGTATCATTTATAGAAGACCAAATGTTGCCACAAAAGCAAAACCATTTGGCTAGCATATTTGATGTTTTAAGGATCTTTTTGAGCAAATGAGCATTCCTTATACCCTAGAGGGTTACTTATTTTAATTTTTGGACACTTTTCCTTCAGAATATTCTACCATTGTATGATGAATGATTAGACAATTCTAGTCACAAACTACAACCTTAAAAGTACACGTTTTTTTAGTATACTTCCTTCAACACTCCTACTTTAGCACTTTACTCTCAGTCACCATCTATTGGTGCTCATGTTTCAAATAAGTGTGGTTTTATTTCCACAAGATTCATCTTGTTCTTATAGTCATTCCAATAGTGGTTGCTATTATTGTGGTCAATTTGGTCATATAGCCAATTTTATTATCAACCTTGTGGGTTTTGTCATCATTCTAGATGTATTTCCCAATTTTGTTGTTAGCATCCTTTAGTTTCTCATGTTATTCTTTGTTTATAAAAATTTCTTTAAGTTTATATTACTACTAGTCCTAATGAACAACAACATCAAATATATACTATTGACAATGACTCATCCTCTCCTATTTTATTTCAAAGAAAGGATTTTCAACATAATCATGCTTATACTAATGGTGCTTTACTAAATATTTGTTCTTTTTTGTACTATTATTATTGACTCTAGTGCCACATAACATATGGTTGAGCACTATAAATTTCAGGATTATCAAGTTATTTTGGTTATGATTTTGTTTTCTTAGTGATAATTTTAAGAATTTTGTTGAAGGGGTTTGCAAATTCTCCTTTGGTTTCTCAAATATGTTCTTTATATTTTATTACTTTTATAATACACTTGAATTTGGAGCCAAACTCCAAGGTCATTGTGATATGAAATGAGGGGCCAATACACATTTAATATCCCTTATGAACACTAACTATTATATGCAAAACAATGTTAAATAGTGTTTGGCACAATTTCAACATACTAATAGTCTAACATGAAGGAAGAAAGTACCCCATTGACTAAAGGAGCATAAAGTTTGAATTTAAACCTAAGCCAAATGCAAAACAAAGAACAATATAGTCTAATGAAAGCCAAATTAATGTTTTAAATGATTAATTATGCAATTCAATTACTATTCATACTATACATTTAGAACCCCCCACAATAACCCCCTATTTGCAATCTAGTACTTAACTAAATATATGAGGTAAGTTGAGAAGTCCAAAGCTCCCTCCACTACACCATGTCCAGAGCTCCTTCAAGTTCTGCCCAGCAAAACAAGCTCAATGCTCTTGCATTTCTGCCAAAACACCCTACGATCACTACAGGAAGAATGGGAACTTTTGCCACTTGATCAAGCTTTGCCTTGACGCAGGTGATTCCAACTAAGTTTATCGGCTGATCGGGGTGCTGGGACAGGAAAGAAGCTCCCACAATCACATATCTCTTGAAGGGATCAAGTCTGTTAAGGTTGCAAAGGTGGTTGCTAAGCCCCCAAGTTTCTGGGATGGGATGCCCCGAGAGATCTCGTTTTGAAGCTTCTCCGGAGCTAGACCAGTTCGTGTAATCTCGATAGCTGAGATGCTCTTCGCTCTGAGGCTGCACGACCAAATTCCATCCTTCGTCGAGTAGAAAGCTGGAATGGGAGATCTTTGCAAGCTGCTCATCAACCTCTGGAAGCAAGACGCTGCTCAACACGTCCGTTGGAAGAACAATACGTACCTCTATCCGAAGCTTTGCAGGGTGGTCACAACCAGAGACCTGAAGGTGGCAGAGCTCGCAAGCAACTTGAACGTGTTTTTATGGCTGGACGACGCCAGAGCTTCATACTCAATCTCAAGAGCCAGAAGCTCAAGGACTTTGAGGCGAAAGTTTTCCGGGATGGAGGCATCTGGTATCGATCAAAGGGAAGTGTGCTCTTTGCGACATAGCCCAGGAGAGGATCAAGGAGCTCTCGAACGTGCAGAAGCCGGATCCACACAGGTGGTGTCAACCTCTGGCAACGCTTCCGGGTCATCCCGAGGTGGAGGCGTTTCTCTGGGGTCCCCAAGAGACGTTCACAGGTCCCAGGCGCGAAGCTTTGCTAGCAGCTACTTCGATGGGAATGTTAGGAGCGGCTTCAGTGCAAAGCAAAGGCTTCCTTCTGATACTCGGAATGCGTATGCTGAGATGAGGAAGGTGTACACGAATGGACAGACGGGGCTGAGGCTCCTTCAGCAACGCATTCAAGAGGTGAAGATTGGCTTAGCTCATAAAAGAGTTTGTGGTCAAAACTGGCGAGGCCAACAAGGTAAAAGAAGAAAATCGTCAAGTTTACAATGTTCGTAGCTCAATGTTGCAGCTTCACTGGAGCGAAAATTCGTTGTATGAATGTTTCTTGCTTCTTAAATTTCCTCAATGTACCCTATTCCAAAATAAAAACACACGGACAGCGCCTCCTCCAATATGAATGATCACATCTTGGTGTCCTCGAATGCGATGCTTTCGGGGTATGCACAGAATGGGGAGATGGAGAAGGCAAAGAACGTTTTTGATCGCATGGAGGAGAGGTCCTTTTTCCATCATTTTCTTCTTTTTACTGGTCTTCTCCAGGAGTATGGCCAGAGTCAGAAAGGTTTTCCGAAAGATGGAAAGGAACTTGCGAAACTGGGGAGCAATTCCACTCTTCTCACTGCAACAAGTAAAAGCAAGACTCTCGTTAATCTAAATTTGTTCAACTTTTGGTCTTTCATGAAACTTATAGGTGCCAGATTCTTCTCTCGTGGCCTGGTCCCGAGGCTTATGCAAAAGCAAACCAAGAAGTTCTTTCTCCAAGAGATGTTGACTCACGTGGCTTCCACTGCCGGAGGCCTATTTGTGAGAAACGCAAACTGGTTTGGCTACGCAAAAGGCACTGCAAAAGGTGGAGCTCCAGACTCATGTCTCGCAATCTACAAGATATGCTGGAGAAACGTCACGGCCAGCACCGTACGGTCACATTCTCAGCGCATTTGATATGGGAATCCACGATGGCGTGGATATCATTTCTGCATCTTTAGGTGGGTCAGCGGGTGATTACTTCCTTGATTCTACGTCCATTGGAGCGTTCCATGCCATGCAGAAAGGCATTGTGGTGGTGGCTTCCGCTGGAAATGAAGGGCCGGGTTCGGTGGGAAATGTAGTCCCCTGGATCATTACTGTTGGAGCGAGCACTCTTGATTGAGCCTACTTTGCAGATCTTTTCCTTGGCAACAATGAATCGTTTTGAGTAAGTACAGAGCGTATAGTCTATTATACATCTCACTTTTTTTTGATTCAGGGTTCTAGTTTTACGAGGCAAAGATTGTCAAAACGGTGGTATCATCTTGCTGCGGGTGCCGATGTTGCCTTACAAACTTCCAACTTTCCAGCCAGGTAAAATAACTCATCTTTGATTTGAGTTCATTTGAAATTATTAATGATGCAGGCAGTGTATGAGCGGGTCTTTGGATCCCAAGGAAGTCCGGGGAAAGATTGTGGCATGCTTGAGACGGCCACATGTTCCATTACGCGAAGTTTCTCAAGCTGATGGAGCTGGGATTATCGTTTGCAACTCCACTGAAGATCCTGGAAATGAGATTCTTTCTTCAGTTCATGTTGATGAAAGAGTTGGACAAGCCATCTTTTCATATATCAAATCTACAAGGTAAAAGTGTCATTTCTTCCTTTCTTCCTTTCTGTTTCTTAGCTTTGTGTCTGGCAGAGATCCTGAGAAACCGAAAACCTGCTCCTTCCATGGCGGTCCCAACTCGGTTGATCCAGACATTCTCAGCTTCACCACTCTCACAAGCAAGAATCCTCCTCCTTGTCAAATATGGTCTTCCCACTGCTTCTGCTTGCAACAGCAAGGAGGGTTTTGCATGCCCCGAAGTGTACAGCTTTGTCAACGAGTTTGATCCATTCTACAGATGGTCTCTGCGTTCTTCCCTCGCCAGTGTCCTCTCCACAACAACTGGCATCAACATCTAGCTCGCCACCAGCAAGCTAGTGCATGGAGAGTGATCAGCAACTCAGCAAGTGATGGGGAGCCAACAAGCTATATGCCTCGGCCAAGCCCCACATCTGCATAGGCTTATCCATTGGTGGTAGCCAGAGCAATTGGTCATGCCTCTCAACTACTCCATCTTTTCGATGGAGTGTGTAGAACTTAAACAAGAGAGATAGCACCAAGAAAGTAAATGATAATCAAGTGGAAATTTACTGAATTATCACAAAGAAGAATAAAAAGACTTAGCAATGGTAACAAAAAATCTTTCACAATTTGTATAGTTGATGTAGAAATTAATTCCTAGACAACTTCTTAATCCCCTCTCATGAATAGAGCAAAGTCTTTTAGCTTGTCTTTAGTTTGAAAATCAAATGTAAAACATTATTAATTAACAAAATTTCTCAATAAATTTTCTTCTAGATACTTTATGTGGCAAAATTAACCTTAGGTGGTACATGAGAACATATGTACATTATATTTTCTATTGATTAACATAGAGGAAACACTTCCTTCACAACCAAAGTCTTTCTCTAATTTAGCTGCATTTAGGGTACTATGTATAGAAAACCAAATGTTGCCACAAAAGCGAAACCATTTGGCTAGCATATTTAATGTTTTAAGGATCTTTTGAGCACCCTAGAGGATTTCTTACTTTACTTTTCCTTTAGAATATTCAACATTATATGATGAATGATTAGTGTATTTTTGAGGTTGCAGTTCGTGACTAAAATTGTTGCTTTTCTTAATATACTTCCTCCAACACTCCTACTCTAGCACTTTACTCTTGGTCACCATCTATTGGTGCTTATGTTTCAAATAAATGGTTTTATTTTCCATAAGATTCATTTTGTTCTTATGGTCATTCCAATAGTGTTTGTTATAATTGTGGTCAATTTAATTATATAGCCAGTTTTATTGTCAACCTTTTGGGTTTTGTCATCATTCTAGATGTATTTCCTAATTTTGTTGCCAGCATCTAAATTATACTCATTTAGTTTCTCATGTTATTCTTTGTCTATAACAACTTCCTTAAGCTTATATTGGTACCAGTACTAATGGACAACAACAACAAATATATACTATTGACAATGACTCATCCTCTCCTACTTTTTTTTAACAGAAGATTTTCAACATGATCATACTTATACTAATAGTGCTTTGCTAACTATTTATTCTTCTTTTTACTATTATTATTGACTCTAGTGCCACATAACATATGGTTGAGCACTCTAAATTTCATGATTATCAAGTTATTTTAGTTATGATTTGTCCTTTTCTTGGTGATATTCTAAGCATCTTGTTAAAGGGATTTGTAAATTCTCTTTTGGTTTCTCAAAAGTGTTCTTTATACTCTATCACTTCTATAGCACATTTGAATTTGAAGTTAAACTCTAAGGGCATTATGAAACAAAGGTGTAATATACACTCAATATCCCCTACAAGCACCAACTCCCTATATCTAACTCTTATATACAAAATGGTGTTAAATGGTATTTGGTATAATTTTAGCATACTAGTGGTCTAACGCAAGGAAGACACCAACTAGAGCAATAAGTTTAGGCTTAGACCTAATTTGGATGCAAAACAAAGAGTGATATAGCCTAGCAAAAGCCAAACTAATATTTTAAGTAGTTAACCATTCAATTGAACTATTATCCATACATTTAGAACTCCCTATAGCTCTCCCCCTCCCCTAAGAAACACATGCTTTGGGCTTTCATCTTAGTCTCAAAAGTTAACCACTAAGACAAACTTGAAACCTATTAAATATAGAATGGCACTAGATGGCAAATTGGGTGGTAACAACATCATAGGGTTCAAAACATTTTTTACATTCCATAAATATGCCTTCTAGACACTTTCTACAAATAGCATATGGATCAAGAATGGAGCCAACATATAAAGTATGATAACGAGAGTGTTTGGCAAATATAGTAAACTATTATGTAACAATATTGAGGGATTATACTCAATATCATGGGGGTTCCTTACACTAACAAGTGCAAGCCAATGAATAAGTTTCTTTAACCAAGTCAAGTATGATTAACTAATAATATTTAGGAATTTAGTCCTTATGCTCATTTAATCAAGTACATATGGAATAACCAATTTCTTAACTAACTTAGGTGGAGACCATAAAGGGAACTAACAGTACTAACTTTCTACTATCATAATAATAAAGAGAGAGTGTTCATAAAGACTAGTTAACAAATATTTTTCAATACCCAAAATCACATTTGCAACATTCTCCCTGCCTTGGGGAAGATCAACTCCTCCTTAATGCATGATCTAGTTTGCAAATCATCAAAGAAACAACTTTGAAAGATAATGAAAAACACACTTTATAGGAAACACCCAACTTAAATGAGTGGGGAAAATTACTTCTCCTCTATATCAAAATACATTAAAACTCAAACACCCTTTTCATAAAGTTCATTTTTAACACTCTTAGTGGCAATATAAAGCCTCATGCTTGCAAGAAGCATTATGTGCAACCTCTACCTATATAATTTATATGTCATTGCAAGAATCCTTGAGCACCAAGAGGTGCAATGTAAGGAGATGGAAAAAGAATCTTTATGCAAAATGGTGAAAGAGGAGTAATGAAAGGTGGAGGTTCTAAGCTCTTAGATAGTTGAGGTTATAATGGACACTCCACACAACATGATGCAAGTGGAGGTGGAGGCTCCACCATTAGAGTAGGCTTCACCACCACACAAGCACTTCTTTCATCCCCCTTTTAGCACATCTTTTATAACATTATATTATACTACCTCACGTGGAATCACATCCTCTATTTCCTTATATTGTACCTCTTTATGTGAAGGCACTTCCTCCAATTTATCACATTACATTTCCTCTTCCATCTTTTTGTGTTATAGGTCCTTGCATAGAGGCATCTCCTCCACCTCCTCACATGGAGGGAGTTCTAGATCCTCTAGCATCTCACAAGATTCCTCGTGTCGTGAAATATAAAATTTTGCTCTAGACTCCACTACCCCACTACAAAAGTTCACAAAAGTTAAGCAAATGAATTTCAATTATATTAAATTAAATCCTTATGCTTCAAATGTAATTGTTGCACTATCTATAGTAACGAAAACTCTAGCCAATGTGTGTTTTTAAAATGTTGGTGTAACTTCCTCTGGCATTTCATTGCAATAGAATCCTTCATGATTTGTAGTGGAATTGATTTTTTCACAATTTATAGAAACAAGACTCTATTGAAAACCCTAAACATGCATGCTTCATGGGCCTAGAGAATAGAATATAACATAGTCCTTAATGTTGAGGCCATGTGCACATAAGTAAGGAGTTCATTTTGAACTTGAAAATTTGTGACATTCACCCCATCAGAGCATGAATGTTTCTCCTGGAAAAAAAAACCAAGTGCATTAATGAATAAAATTTTATAATGCCATGCACTTACCAATATCCCTGCACATGAACTCAACCATACATGGTTGATTTCCAAACATTGTTATCCCCCAATCTTCATTCATGCTCTTCATAAGACACAAGTTCATATCATTTATTATACATTTCAAAGTTTAATAGCAAGGGATTAGTGCAAAAGTGTGTTCACGTGAGTGTAGTCATATACACATATGGGTCAAGCAATTTACAAAAGTAAAGGGCATCATTTGTATGCCCCCTTCCACGTTCTGCAAACACTTACATAACTACTATAGAGAGAATTGAAAAATTTATAAAGAATCATTGCAAACATTTAATTGCATGTAAGTGTAGTGTTCCAATGCTTTGTGATTGCATTCACTAGAATAAGCATAAAGCTTATGCCAATAAAAAAAAGCTAAATAAAAGAAAGTTTACCTCAATGGAATTGAGCAAATAAATAAAATCTCTAACCCACAATCTAGTGCAACGCTAACCACAAGTCCACACCCACATTACATAAGGACAGCACAATGCACCTAACACACAAAGGAATGAGAATCACAGCCATTTACATGCAAAAAGCTCTCACCCAAACTTTAATCAATGTGTGCTCTTTAAGCACCTATGTTGCGACATACAAAAGATCAAGAATTGCCTACATGCAAATCCTAATTAATATATGCTTGTTGTGCCCACTGCTTCTTGAAACTTGCTTTTGAAGGGCCTATGTTGCGCTCAATGTGGGAAAGCTATTGCTCTTGGCCAAACAGGAAATTAGTGTAGTACGAAAGACAAAAAAAACATTGCTATATTTCATATGACATCACATGTACCTGTGTGGCAAGTTGAGGTGATATAGCAATCTCACACGTCATACTGATGTGGCAGAACCCCATACTGAATGCTATACCAATACACACATTTTGGGGGCAATCAAAATATAGTAACAATTGTTTTTATAACATAGGCACTAGGTATTGATATGAAACCAAACCTACAAACTGATTCCCATAAGGTGTGAATTAAACATAGGACCAAGAAATGTTTGATATGGCCAGGAGACTTATCAAAGTTATATGTGGTGACACAAGTATTTTGTTGGTTTTGTTCTCTTTATTTGCATCTCATCATATTCTTTTGCTAGAAATAGATTTATATTGCGATGGGAATTATGATACATGGTCATTTTATTGCCATGATCGCAACTTTCACATGAACAACTATGTTGTATTGTACACCCAAGAGCCAGAATTGATGATGGTCTAGGCATTCCCGAATGCACCACCACCAATTCCAACACCCCACCCTCCCCCAGTTCCAGCACATGACTCTATGTAATGGGAGTGATGTCGAGCATTAGAAAGGAGAGTAGCACTTGATGTGTGTATAAAAATATTCTCAAAGGTAGTTGAGTTGGGGACATGCTACTACTACACTCTAGAAGAAGCTATTTACAAGGTGTTGTTTGAGGTGTTATTCATGGAGTCCACAACTTTATGAAAGGGTTTCCAGCATGTCATATCCAAACACCACAGAGAAGATGGAGAGGCCACAGTACCTTCTAGTCCTGACAACATCTCAAACAATAGACAATGAGGTTTTTGGTGAGGGACAAAGTAGGTTCATAGCTGAGGATTGGCTTGCAGCATGCAATGGCAATAACCTTCACCCATTTGTGCATGAGTGGATAGTCTGTTCAGTCAGTGTAATGGCAACCAAGGAGGCTCCACCACTTTGCCATGGGCTCTCGCTTCTTGGCACCTGGCCAGAGAGTCACCTTGGAGCACTTTCACCTGGATTTTATGGTGGGCAAGTGTCTACGGGTAAAAACCTACAAGCACCGTGAGTCATCCACGTGGGCCATGCTCAGAGCTCTCGGCTGCGTCACCCCCGAAAAGAACAGCATCAAGTTTGTGGTTCAAGGGCAGCTCGCAGATCTTCAAGGAAGGTGGCCTCGACTACCTGGGAAATTCCAACCTCGTCCACGGACAGAGCATCCTTGCCATCTGGGCCTGCCAAGTTATCCTCATGGGAGCTGTCGAGAGGTGGACCGCTCGGCGAGGGACTGGACAAGATCTACCCCGGAGGTGCGTCTGATCCGCTCGGACTCGCTGACGACCCGATACTTTTGCTGAGCTCAAGGTGAAAGCATACCACCTTAACAACCCCCACCGTCAACAACCTGGGCGTAACCGGATCTTAGACACTTCAAATCTGCAAAGACAAACAAAAAAGGAAAAGATGTTGTTCCGAGATCACTGTAAACCAGAATAAAAGAGGCTTACTTCCTGTCACTGTTGACGCTTAGGAACTTGTTGTGAAAAGCAGTGATCCTGTTGTACTTGACAAAAAAGATCCCCATGTGCCTTTTCGGTTTGAGCTTGCAAAGTTCCTATCGTTATACACGACATGGAACCAATTCCTGTTATCAAAGCTATGCATTGTCTCTGGAAAACACATATTGAGAATCAGAAAAAAGAAACAAGGAAGCCTGAACTAGTAACTTACCTTGACCGATTGTTGGGTGAAGAAGCACATCTTGTAAAAGAGCGCAAGTGAAACAAGAAAAACGAAAGAGTCAATTCCAAGGAGAGTTTTCCATAGGCATGAGAATGGACTTGTGCTAGAGATATGGAAGCAAGCCTTTGTATCCATTCTCTCGACCAATTCCACTCATCTTGTAGCCTCCAAACGGTACTGCTGGTCCGTCTCCCAGGTAGGAATTCACGTAGACAACGCCCGATTTGATCGACCTGGTCAGAAGGTTGACTGTGTCAATGTTCTTGCTGAAGACCGCCGCTGCTAGACCGTAGTGTGTGCTGTTTGCAAGCTCCACGGCTTCGTCAAGAGTCCTGACTCAGTGAAGTTATTACCATCAGATAAACCAAGGCATAAACAAAATTTTCTTACTTGAACTTGAGCACTGAAACCACGGGACCAAAGATTTCCTCGTTGGCAATCTTCATGGATTGCTACACAAATGTCCTGGATGTTTTGAAAAACGAGTAAGAGAATTTTAACACAGCAAACCTTGACGTCTCCAAAAATTGTTGGCTGGATGTAAAATCCTTTCTCGCCGATGCGTTTGCCTCCCACTAGAAGGCTGGCACCTTCTTTTTTTCCCGACTAACTTTGTCCAGCTGCTCCTGGTTGATCTGATAAAACAGCTCGTGACTAGTATCCGAAAGATGAAGAGAGGATATTTTCTTACTTGGGGACCATTTTGGACTCCGGATTTGAAAGGATCTCCAATTACACGTTCACTTGCCAGCTTGACAGACCTCTTGATAAACTCGTCATGAATACTTTCGTGAACAAAGATTCGCGATGCAGCAACACAGACTTGTCCCTGAAAACATGTCATCATTTCAGCAACTCGGAGTGTATTGCTCAAGTCGCCGAGGGAGACGCGGCGGATGTGGATCTGGCCGTGAGAGCCGCGCGCGAAGCATTTGACCACGGGCCCTGGCCACGCCTTGCTGCTGCTGTGAGTTTTCCTTCTTCCTGCTTTCTTCTTGTCTTTGTTCATGCTCGTTTGGTAGGAAAGAGGAAGGATACTTTACAAGTTCGCGGATGTGATCGAGGAACATCTCGACGAACTGGCAACTCTTGAGACCCTCAACAACGGAATGTTGATCGATCTGAGCATGGTGATAATTGCGGCTTCGGCTGCCTCTCTGCGATACAATGCAGGTACTACAAGCATATTTTCAATAAAGAGTTCTTTCGAAACACTGCTGAACCAGTGGAGTGGCTTTTTTTTCTCAGGCTGGGCTGACAAGCTCAATGGAAAGACCTTGCGAACTGATTCTACTCGGATGTGCTACACCCTTTTGGAGCCAATTGGTGTGGTTGGAGCGATTGTTCCGTGGAACTTCCCGGCTCATATGTTTCTCAACAAAGTCGGGTCTGCGTTAACTTGTGGAAATACGATCGTTGTCAAGGTTGCCGAGCAGACACCTTTGCTCCTGGCCAGTCTTTCTCAAGAGGTGAGAAAAACTTGCACTACACTTGCACACAAAAGTCATTTTTTCTTCACGAATATAGGCAGGGATTCCCGCGGGAGTCCTCAATGTTATTCCTGGTTATGGTACCACTGCAGGAGCCGCGATTTCGAAGCATATGAGCGTAGGAAATCTTGCAATTGAAAAGAAAAGCTTCTTTTTTTCCTGAGGTGACATTTACTGGTTCCACTGAAATTGGAAGAATGATAATGGAGAGTGCTGCGAGAAGCAACTTAAAGTCACACTAGAGCTTGGCGGCAAATCTCCGTTTATAATCTGCGAGGATGCCGACCTGGACTCGGCTGCGGCCGTCTCTCAAAATGCCATTTTCATGCATCATGTGAAATTTTCAGGATGGGAACTTGTTTGGGGATTGAAAGTGGGGACCGTCTTGCCTGCAAAAGATCCACAAAACCATTTCACTCTCACCGCAAAAACACAAGAAAAGCAAAGATTACAACCTGAGACAGTGTCCGATGAAGAGCTTGGTGTGCTTGACGAGATCCTTGGCATCGCTCCCCATATCTTTTTTGCTTTGCTTGCTATCCAAACCCGAGTAGTATACACCGATGCGAATATCAAAGAGATTAGATATGATATGACGACGTCGGGATCAATGCTGCCAAAAGATTCGTGAAAAGGACTGACAAGCGACACCCAAAGACAAAGTGACGAAAGAGGCCAACCCCTCTTTCTTGGGGTTTGGTCGAGAAGAAAGTTTATATCTCGTCAGATGAAATGCAAAGAAGAAAACTTGTTAGGGCTACAAGAAAATCTGCCAGCATGATCGTGGAAGAAATCCAGCTTTTCCAGGAGCCGCGCCATCGCCCGGAATGGTTTAGGGCTTCACCTTGTCTGGTCTGCCTGCCATGGCAAGAAACATTGCGAAAAAGATGCTGTGCAATTGGGCTTATACTGAAAGTTGCAGCTTTAGCAGACAAACAGTCAAAGACTCCTCTCATGGAGTTAAACTGAAGCTATTTCAGAGTTAATTGAAGGAAGAACTTTAAGCTATTGAATGCTTAGAGTGCATCATGGGGATGAAAGAACATCATTGTGTACATTCACGTGAACTGAAGGAAAAATTTCATTGGTTGAAACCTTATATAAAATAATAAAAAAGAATATACAATATAAAAATAATCTTAATTTTAGAAATTCTAGCCATCTTTCTCGAATGCCTGCTGTGATGCAAACCAGTATTAACAGCGTCTGGATGAAGAACACTCCCTCCTTGTCCTTGGAAATCAATCAAGCTGAGAAAGAACTATTATAATCTGTCAGCTAGTGATGCTAAATTCTTGTGATATAATTTAACATCGACAAATTCTCCTGAATAAGTCGTATTTCATTGTAGAATCAAACAAGGCGGCCTGAGATGCACGTCACATGAAACATTCAGCAGTTTCCAATATAAATAATCATAACTTCTACCTGCAATTCTCAAATACAATTCTTCAAGTTCATGGCGCTCTCAATCTGTTTATACTTTCTTCTAAGTTTAAGTGCCATCTCCATCTCTCAGGTCTTTACCTTTCTTATCTCGCGCGAAACAATCTTTTAAAGCCCATGGTTTGATTTTATTTCTAGGGACGAGATCAAGGAGACACTCACATTGTCTATTTGGGGAATGTCGATAAATCCCTCCATCCAGACGCTGTTACAAGCTCCCATCACGCACTCCTTGGGGATGTTCTAGGAAGGTAAAACTCCAGAAGAAAAAAATTATGAATTCATCCAAATTCGTGTATTCCAGTGTCAAAGCTGCCAGAGAATCACTGGGTTTTAGCTATAGGCATGGATTTAGTGGCTTCTCGGCTCGTTTAACAGAAGAACAAGCTGCTCAACTCTCTGGTAACGCAT
This sequence comes from Selaginella moellendorffii, assembly GCF_000143415.4. NCBI lineage: Eukaryota > Viridiplantae > Streptophyta > Lycopodiopsida > Selaginellales > Selaginellaceae > Selaginella > Selaginella moellendorffii. Next base: position 1,722,737 of record NW_003314296.1, on the reverse strand, counting down.
CATAGAAACATTATACATAATCTAAGTCAGTCTTTATCCATATTGCAGGCCTCCCAAACGTCTTGTCCGTCTTTCGCAATGAATTCCACACGGTCCACACCACAGACTCATCGGAATTTCTGGGACTCTATGGAAGTGGAGAGAAATCCTTGTTTGGTGCTAGTGACGCTATTGAATCATCGTGGTTATGGAAGAAATCAAAATTTGGCAAGGACGTTATCATTGGTGTTTTGGATTCAGGTATTTCTCTCTTTCATCTTCTTGTTTTCATGGTGGGCAGGAGAAGGTCCGCCAACTTTGCTAGCATGGCAGAGGGCTTGGACTAATGTTGGTTTTCCCAGGAGTATGGCCAGAGTCGGAAAGCTTTTTGGATCATGGCATGGGACCAATCCCCAAAAGATGGAAAGGGGCTTGCGAAACTGGGGAGCAATTACGCTTCTCACTGCAACAAGTAAGAAACAACACTCTAAGTGAATTTAAATGTTTTCAACTTTTGATCTTTCAGGGCCCACGGCCTGCAAGATGGTCCCGAGGTCTATGCAAAAGCACACCAAGAACTTCTTTCCCCAAGAGATGTTCAAGGCCATGGAACTCACGTGGCTTCTACTGCCGGAGGCCGATTTGTGAGAAACGCAAACTGGTTTGGCTATGCGAAAGGGACTCACGTCTCGCAATCTACAAGATATGCTGGAGAAACATCACGGAGGGCAGTGTAAGGTGCCCGGATTCTCACGTTCTCAGCGCATTTGATATGGGAATCCACGATGGCGTGGATATCATTTCTGCATCTTTCGGTCGTTCAGCGGGTGATTACTTCCTTGATTCTACGTCCATTGGAGCGTTCCATGCCATGCAGAAAGGCATTGTGGTGGTGGCTTCCGCTGGAAACGAGCGGGAAGAAGGCCCTGGCTCTGTGAAAAATGTAGCTCCTTGGGTCGTCACTGTTGGAGCGAGCACTCTTGATCGATCCTATTTTGGAGACCTTTACCTTGGCAACAATAAATCATTTCGGGGTTTAAGTATGACGGAGCAAAGATTAAAAAAGCGGTGGTATCATCTTGCTGTGCCAACTTCCAACTTTTCAACCAGGTAAAATATCAATCTATAGATTTGAGTTAAAGAAATATTAATGCTGCAGGCAATTGTGTATGAGCCAGTCTTTGGAGCCCAAGAAAGTCCGGGGAAAGATTGTGGCATGCTTGAGAGGGCCGATGCATCCAGCATTCCAATCATTCGAAGTTTCTCGAGCTGGCGGAGCTGGGATTATCTTTTGCAACTCCACTCTAGTCGATCAAAATCCTACAGATGAATTTCTTCCTTCGGTTCATGTTGATGAAGAAGTTGGACAAGCCATCTTTTCATATATAAAATCTACAAGGTAAAATCTTCGTTCTTCTTTCTGGTTTTTTACCTTTGTGTCTGGCAGAGATCCTATAGCGGATATACAGCATCAGATAACATTGAGAAATCAAAAGCCTGCTCCTTTCATGGCACCTTTTTCATCCTCTGGTCCCAACTTCATTGATCCAGACATTCTCAAGGTTTGTCAATGTTTTCTGTGTATTTGTTTTGGTAGTTTTTGAAGATTTTTGTTCTTTCAGCCGGATATTACAGCTCCAGGAGTAAATATTCTAGCAGCATACACTCAATTCAACAACTCAGAAGTACCATACCAATTTTCATCTGGAACCTCCATGTCTTGCCCTCACGTCACTGGGATTGTCGCCCTACTAAAATCCTATCGTCCAGCCTGGAGTCCAGCAGCAATCAAATCAGCCATAGTTACAACAGGTAACTAAGTGATACATCTGTGTTTGTTACTGACACTTCAAAACAAAACAGGTTACTCATTCGATAATCTTGGAGAACCAATCAAGAATTCATCACGAGCTCCTGCATCACCCTTTGATTTTGGTGGAGGGCATGTAAATCCAAATGCTGCTGCACACCCTGGCCTAGTATGCGACACCGACGAGCAAGACTACATTGGATATCTCTCATTTGTGCCGCAGCAAAGTCATGCACAGGCGAGTGACGAACGTGGACGATGATGCGACGAAGTACACGGCAACTATCGAGGCACCAGAGAGTGTGTCGGTGTTGGTTCATCCATCGGTGCTGCGGTTCAAGCACAAGGGCGAGACGAAAGATATTTAGAGTGGAGGACAAACATTGATAAGGATGTTTTCGGGAAGCTGATATGGAGCAACGGAAAGTATACGGTCACAAGCCCCATTGCAGTCAAGCCAAGCAGATCTTTGGAATAAAATTTTGAAACATAGCAATGTTCGTGTTCTGGTAGACTTTTTGCCTCGGAGGCTCATGCAAAAGCCAATCAATTTCCAGACCATGGATGCCAAGTGCTCTAAGCTTAATCATTATTAGTATAATCTTGGGGCAATATTGATCCTTTTACCTATCGCATGCAAAGCGATCCCTCTACCATCTGAAATACACCCTTTTAACACCCATTATCACCGACAAAAGCATATTCGGTCACGTGATATTAATAGCGAAGAGAACATTGCGAGGCTTGCGCGGGAAGCTTTCCCGAGAAAGGAGAAAGAATTTAGGGTTCTACGGCCCCAGATGGTCAGGGATCTTTGCGTGTCGAGGGAGCATCAATGGTGTGCAAGGAATCGGCGAGGTAGCGCTTCCAATATCGCTGGACGGCGCCTTTACGCTCCAGGAAGCGGCCGAGCAGGCATGGGCTTGGGAATTGCGAAGAGCTTGGCAGATCGATGGTGGCAAAGTCGCATTTTTCCAACCACACTGTCCGAGCCGTCGCTGCTATTGCTGTTCGTGGCTTGGGGATGGATCCGATTGTGCAAGCTGCTGGTTTACGAATCAGGTGGGAAACACATATTATCCATTTCCTCTCTTTCCTCGTACTCTTTCGTTGTTTGCGTTTTCTCTTGGCTAGTCTTCGCTCTATTTTACGTCCTTGTTTGATTTCTTACGTGTTTAGATTTCAGTGTTTCATAGCTAGTTTCTCTTTGCGTGGGTCTTTTTTATACTTGGTAGAACGAATCTGATCTTGTTCTTTCACAAGATGGACACTTCAAGCTATACCGAGACATCAAGAAGGAGCCTGGCATGTTTGCCACTCTCATACTCCAGCTCCCTGCATGGTTGCCAGGGAGGTGCTCTCATGGTTCAGCATGGCAACGTCACTTTGACGCCGGCTTCAAGGACACCGCCTTCTTCGCCGACTGCGAGCATGAAATCCAGCCAGTGAGACGAGCCTGCATTTCAACCTGGTACGCAAGACGAACGTTAGATCCTACAGAGTTCTGTGCGACGTTAGTACCGCGACTGTGCTACGAGTGAAGTCATCTCTCGCACCTTAGATCCAGGATGCAAATTCATCGCCAGAGAAGTTGGTCTTTTGTCTCGAGCACAAGTACACGGAGACAAATCTTTGCTTCTCTGGACTTAAAGGTCAAGACAGGCTGGTGGTGGAGCTCCTAGGAAACGTACCGGTACTACAGTGCTGCAGTGGTGTTTTGGCAGAAACGCAAGAGCGTCGAGCTCGTTTGCCGGGGCAGGACTTGAAGGAGCTCTGGACATGGTGGAGTGGAGGGAGCTTCGGACTTCTCGGCTTGGCTCATATATCTAGTTAAGTACTATATTGCGGATAGGAGCTCCTACGATCACTACAGGAGGAACGGAAACTTTTGCCGCTTGATCAAGCTTTGCCTTGACTCGGGTGATTCCAACTAAGTTTATCGGCTGATCGAGGTGCTGGGACAGGAAAGAAGCTCCCACAATCACTACACGAGATATCTTTTGAAGGGATCAAGTCCGTTAAGGTTGCAAAGGTGGTTGCTCAAGCCCCCAAGTTTCTGGGATGGGATGCCCCGAGAGATCTCGTTTTGAAGCTTCTCCGGAGCTAGACCAGTTCGTGTTCTTCTGCCGTAATCTCGATCACTGAGATGCTCTTCGCTCTGAGGCTGCACGATCAAATTCCATCCTTCGCCGAGTAGAAAGCTGGAACGGGAGATCTTTGCAAGCTGCTCATCAACCTCTGGAAGCAAGACGCTGCTCAACGCGTCCGATGGAAGAACGATACCTACCTCTATCCGAAGCTTTGTGTGCTGATCACTCTCCATGCACTAGCTTGCTGGTAGGTGGAATTGGCGAGCTAGATGTCGATGCTAGTTGCCGTGGTGAGGACACTGGCAAGGGAGACCATCTGTAGAACGGATCAAATTCGTTGACAAAGCTGTTCACTTCGGGGCATGCAAAACCCTCCCTGCTGTTGCAGGCAGAAGCAGTGGGAAGACCATATTTGACAAGGAGGAGGATTCTTGCTTGTGAGAGTGGTGAAGCTAATTGCAGAAGCTACTGCTGTTTGCATTCTCCACCTGAGCCATGATGGTTCTTACCACACATACAAACTCAAGAAAACTAGGATCACTGTGAGATGGAACAAGTTATATGCTTGTCAATTGGGCTGAAAGAACATACCCCAAAAAAAAAAAAAAAAAAATTTAAAATGATAAAACATTGACAAAACTTAAGAATGTCTGGATCAACCGAGTTGGGACTAGAGGATGAAAAAGGTGCCATGGAAGGAGCATGTTTTCAGTTTCTCAAAGTTATCTGATGCTGTATATCCGCTATAGGATCTCTGCCAGACACAAAGCTAAGAAACAGAAAGAAAGAAAATAAGGAAGAAAGGAAAGAAAGGAAGAAAATAACTCTTTTACCTTGTAGATTTGATATATAAAAAGATGGTTTGTCCAACTCTTTCATCAACATGAACTGAAGAAAGAATTCAGTGGAGTTGCAAACGATAATCCCAGCTCCACCAGCTTGAGAAACTTCACATAAGTGGATGCATCGGCCCTCTCAAGCATGCCACAATCTTTCCCTGGACTTCTTTGGGATCCAAAGACCCGCTCATACACATTAGCCTGCATCATTAATAATTTCAAATGAACTCAAAGTTAAGATTAATTATTTTACCTGGCTGGAAACTTGGCAAGCCAACATCGGCACCCACAGCAAGATGATACCTCCGTTTTGACAATCTTTGCCTCGTAAAACTAGAACCCTGAATCCAAAAAAGTGAGATGTATAATAGACTATATGCCCTGTACTTGCGTACATTGTTGCCAAGGAAAAGATCTGCAAAGTAGGCTCGATCAAGAGTGCTCGCTCCAACAGTAATGATCCAGGGGGTTACATTTCCCACCACCACAATGCCTTTCTGCATGGCATGGAACGCTCCAATGGACGTAGATTCAAGGAAGCTGAATCACCTAAAGATGCAGAAATGATATCCACGCCATGGTGGATTCCCATATCAAATGCGCTGAGAATGTGAGAGTCTTCACATCGTATGGTGCTGGCCGTGACGTTTCTCCAGCATATCTTGTAGATTGCGAGACATGAGTCTGGAGCTCCACCTTTTGCAGTGCCTTTCGTGTAGTCAAACCAGTTTGTGTTTCTCACAAATCGGCCTCCCGCAGTGGAAGCCACGTGAGTTCCATGGCCGACAACATCTCTTGGAGAAAGAACTTCTTGGTTTGCTTTTGCATAAGCCTCAGGACCATCGTGTAGGCCACGAGAGAAGAATCTGACACCTATAAGTTTCCTGAAAGATCAAAAGTTGAACAAATTTAGATTCACGTGAGTCATGCTTTTACTTGTTGCAGTGAGAAGAGTGGAATTGCTCCCCAGTTTCGCAAGTTCCTTTCCATCTTTCGGGGATTGGTCCCGTGCCATGATCGGAAAACCTTTCCGACTCTGGCCATACTCCTGGAGAAGACCAGTAAAAAGAAGAAAATGATGGAAAAAGGAAATACCTGAATCCAAAACGCCGATGATAATGTCTTTGCCAAATTTTGCTTTTCTCCATAGCCATGATGATTCAGTAGCTTCACTACCCCCATACAAGGTTTTCTGTCCATTTCCATAGAGGCCGAGAAACTCCCATGAGGTCAATGTGGTGTGGACCGTGTGGATTTTGTTGGGAAAAATGGACAACACGTTTGGGAGGCCTGCAGCGTGAGGAGAGATTGACTTACATTTTTAATTTCTATGAGCGTTACCAGAGAGTTAAAAGCTTGTTCTAGCCGGGAAGCCACTGAATCCATGCCTGTAGCTAAAACCCAGTGAATCTCTGGCAACTTCGACACTGGCATACACGAATACTCTTTTCTTTTGTGATCGAAGTTTTACCTTCCTAAAACGTCCTGAAGGAGTTAGTAACAGCATCTGGATGGAGCGATTTATCGCAATGTGAGAGTCTCCTTGATCTCGTCCCTGGAAATAGAATCAAACGCAAGGGCTTATAAACTAGAAGTTACGCTACATAAGAAATGATATACACCTGAGCGATGGAGATGGCACTTGAACTTAAAAGGAAGATTGAGAGCGCCATGAACTTGATGACTTGTGTTTGAGATTTGTAGGTAAGAAGATGTGATCATTTATATTGGAGGAGGCGCGGAATGTGTCCGTGTGACGACTAAACCCGTGATGCAAAATTTAAGAAGCAAGAAGCATTCATACAACGAATGTTCGCTGCAGTGAAGCTGCAACATTGAGCTACCAACACTGTAAACTTGACGATTTTCTTCTTTTACCTTGTTGGCCTCGCCAGTTTTGACCACACACTCTTTTATGAGCTAGCGCGTGCGCTAGCTTTCCTCTTGCCAATCTTCACCTCTTAAATGCGTTGCTGAAGGAGCCTCAGCTCCGTCTGTCCATTCGTGTACACCTTCCTCATCTCAGCATACGCATTCCGAGTATCAGAAGGAAGCCTATGCTTTGCACTGAAGCCGCTCCTAAACTTCCCATCGAAGTAGCTGCTAGCAAAGCTTCGCGCCTGGGACCTGTGAACGTCTCTTGGGGACCCCGGAGAAACGCCTCCACCTCGGGATGACCCGGAAGCGTTGCCACACCACCTGTGCGCATCCGGCTTCTGCACCTTCGAGAGCTCGTTGATCCTCTCCTGGGCTATGTCGCAAAGAGCACACTTCCCTTTGATCGATACCAGATGCCTCCATCCCGGAAAACTTTCGCCACAAAGTCCTTGAGCTTCTGGCTCTTGAGATTGAGTATGAAGCTCCCCAGCATTGTGGCGTCGTCCAGCCATAAAAACACGTTCATCACGTTGCTTGCGAGCTCTGCCACCTTCAGGTCTCTGGTTGTGACCACCCCGCAAAGCTTTGGATAGAGTTAAGTATCGTTCGTCCAACAGACGCGTTGAGCAGCGTCTTGCTTCCAGAAGCTTTCTATTCGACGAAGGGTGGAATTTGATCGTGCAGCCTCAGAAGGAATTGCATGGCTGGGCAAACTCATCCACGTCCCAGAGACCTCCCAGCCACGCACTCCATCACGCGAGCAGCTCTAGCTCCGGAGAAGCTTCAAAACGAGATCTCTCGGGGCATCCCATCCCAGAAACTTGGGGGCTCAAGCAACCACCTTTGCAACCTTAACGGACTTGATCGATCCCTTCAAAAGATATGTGATTGTGGGAGCTTTTTTCCTGTCCCAGCACCTCGATCAGCAGATAAACTTAGTTGGAATCACCCGAGTCAAGGCAAAGCTTGATCTTGATCAAGGGCAAAAGTTTCCGCTCCTCCTGTAGTGATCGTAGGAGCTCCTATCCGCAATATAGTACTTAACTAGATAAAACAAGGACGTAAAATAGAGCGAAGACTAGCCAAGAGAAAACGCAAACAACGAAAGAGTATAATATGTGTTTCCCCTGATTCGCAAACCAGCAGCTTGTACAAATCGGATCCATCCCCAAGCCACGAACAGCAATAGCAGCGACGGCTTGGACAGTGTGGCTGGAAAAATCGATCTGCCGTGTCGACCAGAGTCCGATTCCCAAGCCCATACGGCGGCGCTTCCTGGAGCGTAAAGGCGCCGTCCAGCGATATTGGAAGCGCTACCTCGCCGGGAGCGGGAGGTGACCATCGATGCTCCCTCCACACGCAAAGATCCCTGCGGCTTCTCGCATCGACCATCTGGGCCTTAGAACCCTAAATTCTTTGAGTTGGAGTTGGCATCCATGGTCTGGAAATTTTTGCATGAGCCTCCGAGGCAAAAAATCTACCAGAACACATGTTTCAAAATTTTATTCCAAAGATCTGCTTGGCTTGACTGCAATGGGGCTAGTGACCGTATACTTTCCGTTGCTCCATATCAGCTTCCCGAAAACATCCTTATCAATGTTTGAGTCGTCCTCCACTCTAAATATCACCTGGAATGCTTTCGTCTCGCCCTTGTGCTTGAACCGCAGCACCGATGGATGAACCGACACTGACACACTCTCTGGTGCCTCGATAGATGCTGTGTAGTTCGTCACATCATCGTCCACGTTCGTCACTCGCCTCTGCACGACTTTGCTGCGGCGCAAATCGGAGATGGCAATGGATGGATAGTTGAGGTCTGTGGGGTTGTCGGGACACTTAGCGGAAGTTTGCGTGAGGATCTGAAGTTCAGTCTGGTTGTATCCCAGACCGCAGAGATATCCAATGTAGTCTTGCTCGTCGGCGTCGTATACTAGGCCAGGGTGTGCAGCAGCATTTGGATTTACATGCCCTCCACCAAAATCAAAGGGTGATGCAGGAGCTCTTGATGAGTTCTTGATTGGTTCTCCAAGATTATCGAATGAGTAACCTGTTTTGTTTTGAAGTGTCAGTAACAAACAAAGATGTATCACTTAGTTACCTGTTGTTACTATGGCTGATTTGATTGCTGCTGGACTCCAGGCTGGACGATAGGATTTTAGTAGGGCAACAATCCCAGTGACGTGAGGGCAAGACATGGAAGTTCCAGAGTCGAATTTGTATGATATTTGAGAGTTGTTGAATTGTGTGTTTGCTGCTAGAATGTATACTCCTGGAGCTGTAATATCCGGCTGAAAGAACAAAAATCTTCAAAATCTACCAAAACAAATAGACAGAAAACATTGACAAACCTTGAGAATGTCTGGATCAATGAAGTTGGGACCAGAGGAAGAAAAAGGTGCCATGAAAGGAGCAGGCTTTTGATTTCTCAATGATATCTGATGCTGTATATCCGCTACAGGATTTCTGCCAGGCACACAAAGGTAAGAAACAGAAAGAAGAACGAAGATTTTACCTTGTAGATTTGATATATGAAAAGATGGCTTGTCCAACTTCTTCGTCGACATGAACTGAGGGAAGAAATTCATTTCCAGGATTTTGATCGACTAGAGTGGAGTTGCAAAAGATAATCCCAGCTCCGCCAGCTCGGGAAACTTCGAATGATTGGAATGCTGGATGCATCGGCCCTCTCAAGCATGCCACAATCTTTCCCCGGACTTTCTTGGGATCCAAAGACTGGCTCATACACAATTGCCTGCAGCATTAATATTTCTTTAACTCAAATCTATAGATTGATATTTTACCTGGCTGAAAAGTTGGAAGTTCGCAAGCCAACATCGGCCCCCGCAGCAAGATGATACCACCGCTTTTTTAATCTTTGCTCCGTCATACTTAAACCCCGAAATGATTTATTGTTGCCAAGGTAAAGGTCTCCAAAATAGGATCGATCAAGAGTGCTCGCTCCAACAGTGATGACCCAAGGAGCTACATTTTGCACAGAGCCAGGACCCACAGTTTGCTGGTCGTTTCCAGCAGAAGCTACCACCACAATGCCTTTCTGCATGGCATGGAATGAACCGATCGACAGTGCGTGCTGGAAGTAATCGCCCGATCCACTGATCGACGCAGAAAAAATATCTACGCCATCGTGGATTCCCATATCAAATGCGCTGAGAATGTGAGAATCCGGGCACCCTGCGCTGCCGTTCGTGATGTTTCTCCAGCAGATCTTATAGATCGCGAGGCGTGAGTCTGGAGCGCCACCTTTTGCAGTGCCTTTTGCGTAGCCAAGCCAGTTTGTGTTTCTCACGAATCGGCCTCCGGCAGTGGAAGCCGTGTGAGTTCCGTGGCCGTGAACATCTCTTGGAGAAAGAACTTCTTGGTGTGCTTTTGCATAAGCCTCAGGACCATCCTGTAGGCCGTGAGAAAAGAATCTGGCACCGATAAGTTTCCTGAAAGATCATAAGTTGAAAAAATTTTAATTCACTTGAGTGTTGTTTTTACTTGTTGCAGTGAGAAGCGTTGAATTGCTCCCCAGTTTCGCAAGTTCCTTTCCATCTTTCGGGGGTTGGTCCCATGCCATGATCCGAAAAGCTTTCCGACTCTGGCCATACTCCTGGGAAAACCAACATTAGTCCAAGCCCTCTCCCATGCTAGCAAAGTCGGCGGACCTTCTCCTGCCGACCATGAAAACAAGAAGAAGATGAAAGAGAGAAATACCTGAATCCAAAACACCAATGATAACGTCCTTGCCGAATTTTGATTTCTTCCATAACCACGATGATTCAGTAGCTTCACTAGCACCAAACAAGGATTTCTCTCCGCTTCCATAGAGTCCCAGAAATTCCCATGAGTTTGTGGTGTGGACCGTGTGGATTTCATTGCGAAAGACGGACAAGACGTTTGGGAGACCTGCAATATGGATAAAGATTATTGACTTAGATTATGTATAATGTTTCTATGATGCGTTACCAGAGAGTTTAGAAGCTTGTTCTTCTGTCAAACGAGCCGAGAAGCCACTAAATCCATGCCTGTAGCTAAAACCGATTGATTCTCTGGCAGCTTTGACACTGGAATACACGAATTTGGATGAATTCATAATTTTTTTCTTCTGGAGTTTTACCTTCCTAGAACATCCCCAAGGAGTGCGTGATGGGAGCTTGTAACAGCGTCTGGATGGAGGGATTTATCGACATTCCCCAAATAGACAATGTGAGTGTCTCCTTGATCTCGTCCCTGGAAATAAAATCAAACCAGCTTTAAAAGATTGTCTCCTGCGAGATAAGAAAGGTAAAGACCTGAGAGATGGAGATGGCACTTAAACTTAGAAGAACGTATAAACAGATTGAGAGCGCCATGAACTCGAAGAATTGTATTTGAGAATTGCAGGAAGAAGATGTAATCATTTATATTGGAAACTGCGGAAAATTTCCTGTGACGCGCATCTCAGGCCGGCTTGTTTGACTTATATGACTTATTCAGGAGAATTTGTCAAGGGCTAGTGATGGTAAAGTATATCACGAGTTTACAAATTATAGCTCTTTGAAATACGACTTATTCAGGAGAATTGTCGATGTTAAATTATATCACGAGAATTTAGCATCACTAGCTGACAGATTATAATAGTTCTTTCTCAGCTTGATTGATTTGCTCGGACAAGAAGGAAACACTCATGGGGAGTGTTCTTCATCCAGACGCTGTTAATACTGGTTTGCATCACGTACTTCTAGCTAGGAAGATGGGTTTAAGTAGTGGCTAGAATTTCAAAATCAAGATTATTTTGATATTGTATATTCTTTTTTATTATTTTATATACTTTAACCTCCAAGGCTTCAGCCAGTGAAGTTTATCCTTCAGTTCACGTGAATTGAAGGAAGAACTTCAAGCTATTGAATGCTTACAGTGCATGTTGGGGATGAAAAAACATCATTGTGTACATTAACCCTGAAATAGCCTCAGTTTAACTGGGACACCAGTCTTTGATAGAGTGATCTAGTGCTGTTTGTCCGCTAAAGCTGCAACTTTCAGTATAAGCCCAATTGCACAGCATCTTTTTCGCAATGTTTCTTGCCATGGCAGGCAGACCAGACAAGGCTAAGCCCTAAACCATTCCGGGCCATAGCGCGCCTCCTGGAAACGCTGGATTTCTTCCAGGATCAATGCTGGTAGATTTTCTTTTGGTGATCTTGTAGCCCTAACAAGATTTCTTCTTTGGATTTCATCTGACGAGATACAAACTTTCTTCTCGTGGTTGTGACCACCCCGCAAAGCTTCGGATAGAGGTAAGTATCGTTCTTCCAACGGACGCGTTGAGCAGCGTCTTGCTTCCAGAGGTTGATGAGCAGCTTGCAAACATCTCCCGTTCCAGCTTTCTACTCGATGAAGAACGGAATTTGATCGTGCAGCCTCAGGGCGAAGAGCATCTCAGCTATCGAGATTACGGCAGAAGAACACGAACTGGTCTAGCTCCGGAGAAGCTTCAAAACGAGATCTCTCGGGGCATCCCATCCCAGAAACTTGGGGGCTTGAGCAACCACCTTTGCAACCTTAACGGACTTGATCCCTTCAAAAGATATCTCGTGTAGTGATTGTGGGAGCTTCTTTCCTGTCCCAGCACCTCGATCAGCCGATAAACTTAGTTGGAATCACCCGAGTCAAGGCAAAGCTTGATCAAGCGGCAAAAGTTTCCGTTCCTCCTGTAGTGATCGTAGGAGCTCATATCCGCAATATAGTACTTAACTAGATATATGAGCCAAGCCGAGAAGTCCGAAGCTCCCTCCACTCCACCATGTCCAGAGCTCCTTCAAGTCCTGCCCCGGCAAACGAGCTCGATGCTCTTGCGTTTCTGCCAAAACACCACAGCAGCACTGCAGTACCGGTACGTTTCCTAGGAGCTCCACCACCAGCCTGTCTTGATCTTTTAAGTCCAGAGAAGCAAAGATTTGTCTCCGTGTACACAAAAGACCAACTTCTCTAACGACGAATTTGCATCCTGGATCTAAGGTGCGAGAGATGACTTCACTCGTAGCACAGTCGCGGTACTAACTTCGCACAGAGCTCTGTTGGATCTAACGTTCGTCTTGCGTACCAGGTTGAAATGCACGCACACCTTCCTCGTCTCACTGGCTGGATTTCATGCTCGCAGTCGGCAAAGAAGACGGTGTCCTTGAAGCCAGCGTCAAAGTGAGGTTGCCATGCTGAACCACGAGAGCACCTCCCTGGCAACCATGCAGGGAGCTGGAGTATGAGAGTGGCAAACATGCCAGGCTCCTTCTCGATGTCTCGGTGTAGCTTGAACTGTCCATCTTGTGAAAGAACAAGATCAGATTCCTTCTACCAAGTATAAGAAAGACCCACGCAAAGAGAAACTAGCTATGAAACACTGAAATCTAAACACGTAAGAAATCAAACAAGGACGTAAAATAGAGTGAAGACTAGCCAAGAAAAAACGCAAACAACGAAAGAGTACGAGGAAAGAGAGGAAATGGATAATATGTGTTTCCCACCTGATTCGTAAACCAGCAGCTTGCACAAATCGGATCCATCCCCAAGCCACGAACAGCAATAGCAGCGACGGCTTGGACAGTGTGGCTGGAAAAATGCGACAAGACTTTGCCACCATCGATCTGCCAAGCTCTTCGCACGGCTGTGTCGACCAGAGTCCGATTCCCAAGCCCATACGGCGGCGCTTCCTGGAGCGTAAAGGCGCCGTCCAGCGATATTGGAAGCGCTACCTCGCCGATTCCTTGCACACCATCGATGCTCCGTCCACACGCAAAGATCCCTGCCCCAGATCGACCATCTGGGGCCGTAGAACCCTAAATTCTTTCTTTCTTCCTGTTCTCTTTGCCATTAATATCACTTGACCGAATATGCTTTTGTGGGTCACAATGGAGAACATAAAAAATGGCGTGTGTTAAAAGGGTGTAGTTCACATGGTAGAGCAATTGCTTCGCATGCGATAGGTAAGGTGATCAATATTGCCCCAAGATTATACTAATAATGATTAAGCTCCAATGGATGTTCGCTGACAGTTGGAGCACTTGGCATCCATGGTCTGGAAATTGATTGGCTTTTGCATGAGCCTCCGAGGCAAAAAATCTACCAGGCAAAAAAATCTACCAGAACACGAATGTTTCGAAATTTTATTTTATGTTCGAAATTTTATTCCATCCCAAAAATTGCTTAAGATCTGCTTGGCTTGACTGCAATGGGGCTTGTGACCGTATACTTTCCGTTGCTCCATATCAGCTTCCCGAAAACATCCTTATCAATGTTTGAGTCGTCCTCCACTCTAAATATCACCTGGAATGCTTTCGTCTCGCCCTTGTGCTTGAACCGCAGCACCGATGGATGAACCGACACCGACACACTCTCCGGTGCCTCGATAGATGCCGTGTAATTCGTCGCATCATCGTCCACGTTCGTCACTCGCCTCTGCACGACTTTGCTGCGGCGCAAATCGGAGATGGCAATGGATGGATAGTTGAGGTCTGTGGGGTTGTCAGGACACTTAGCCGAAGTTTGCGTGAGGATCTGAAGTTCAGTGTGGTTGTATCCCAGACCGCAGAGATATCCAATGTAGTCTTGCTCGTCGGCATCGTATACTAGGCCAGGGTGTGCAGCAGCATTTGGATTTACATGCCCTCCACCAAAATCAAAGGGTGACGCAGGAGCTCGTGATGAATTCTTGATTGGTTCTCCAAGATTATCGAATGAGTAACCTGTTTTGTTTTGAAGTGTCAGTAACAAACAAAGATGTATCACTTAGTTACCTGTTGTTACTATGGCTGATTTGATTGCTGCTGGACTCCAGGCTGGACGATAGGATTTTAGTAGGGCGACAATCCCAGTGACGTGAGGGCAAGACATGGAGGTTCCAGATAAAAATTGGTATGGTACTTCAGAATTGTTGAATTGAGTGTATGCTGCTAGAATGTATACTCCTGGAGCTGTAATATCCGGCTGAAAGAACAAAAATCTTCAAAATCTACCAAAACAAATAGACAGAAAGCATTGACAAACCTTGAGAATGTCTGGATCAATGAAGTTGGGACCAGAGGAAGAAAAAGGTGCCATGAAAGGAGCAGGCTTTTGATTTCTCAATGATATCTGATGCTGTATATCCGCTACAGGATTTCTGCCAGGCACACAAAGGTAAGAAACAGAAAGAAGAACGAAGATTTTACCTTGTAGATTTGATATATGAAAAGATGGCTTGTCCAACTTCTTCATCGACATGAACCGAGGGAAGAAATTCATTTCTAGGATTTTGATCGACTAGAGTGGAGTTGCAAAAGATAATCCCAGCTCCGCCAGCTCGAGAAACTTCGAATGATTGGAACACTGGCTGCATCGGCCCTCTCAAGCATGCCACAATCTTTCCCCGGACTTTCTTGGGATCCAAAGACTGGCTCATACACAGTTGCCTGCAGCATTAATATTTCTTTAACTCAAATCTATAGATTTGATATTTTACCTGGCTGAAAAGTTGGAAGTTGGCAAGCCAACATCGGCTCCCGCAGCAAGATGATACCACCGCTTTTTTAATCTTTGCTCCGTCATACTAAAACCACGAAATGATTTATTGTTGCCAAGGTAAAGGTCTCCAAAATAGGATCGATCAAGAGTGCTCGCCCCAACAGTGATGATCCAAGGAGCTACATTTTGCACCGAGCCAGGCCCTTCACGTTCCTGCACGTTTCCAGCGGCAGCCACCACCACAATGCCTTTCTGCATGGCATGGAACGCTCCAATGGACGTAGAATCAAGGAAGTAATCATCTGCTAAACCACCAAAAGATGCAGAAATGATATCCACGCCATCGTGGATTCCCATATCAAATGCGCTGAGAATGTGAGCGTCTTCACACCCTACGGTCCGGGCCGTGACGTTTCTCCAGCATATCTTGTAGATTGCGAGACGTGAGTCTGGAGCTCCACCTTTTGCAGTGCCTTTCGCGTAGCCAAACCAGTTTGCGTTTCTCACAAATCGACCTCCGGCAGTGGAAGCCACGTGAGTTCCATGGCCTTGAACATCTCTTGGAGAAAGAACTTCTTGGTTTGCTTTTGCATAAGCCTTGGGACCATCCTGTAGGCCGCGAGAGAAGAATCTGGCACCTATAAGCTTCCTGAAAGATCAAAAGTTGAACAAATTTAGATTCACGTGAGTCTTGCTTTTACTTGTTGCAGTGAGAAGAGCGGAATTGCTCCCCAGTTTCGCAAGTTCCTTTCCATCTTTCGGGGATTGGTCCCATGCCATGATCCGAAAAGCTTTCCGACTCTGGCCATACTCCTGGGAAAACCAACATTAGTCCAAGCCCTCTGCCATGCTAGCAAAGTTGGCGGACCTTCTCCTGCCAACCATGAAAACAAGAAGAAAGAGAGAAATACCTGAATCCAAAACACCAATGATAACGTCCTTGCCGAATTTTGATTTCTTCCATAACCACGATGATTCAGTAGCTTCACTAGCACCAAACAAGGATTTCTCTCCACTTCCATAGAGTCCCAGAAATTCCCATGAGTTTGTGGTGTGGACCGTGTGGATTTCATTGCGAAAGACGGACAAGACGTTTGGGAGGCCTGCAATATGGATAAAGACTGACTTAGATTATGTATAATGTTTTTATGATGCGTTACCAGAGAGTTGAGCAGCTTGTTCTTCTGTCAAACGAGCCGAGAAGCCACTAAATCCATGCCTGTAGCTAAAACCGATTGATTCTCTGGCAGCTTTGACACTGGAATACACGAATTTGGATGAATTCATAATTTCTTCTGGAGTTTTACCTTCCTAGAACATCCCCAAGGAGTGCGTGATGGGAGCTTGTAACAGCGTCTGGATGGAGGGATTTATCGACATTCCCCAAATAGACAATGTGAGTGTCTCCTTGATCTCGTCCCTGGAAATAAAATCAAACCATGGGCTTTAAGAGATTGTCTCGTGCGAGATAAGAAAGGCAAAGACCTGAGAGATGGACATGGCACTTAAACTTAGAAGAAAGTATAAAAAGATTGAGAGCGCCATGAACTCGAAGAATTGTATTTGAGAATTGCAGGAAGAAGATGTAATCATTTATATTGGAAACTGCGGAAAATTTCCTGTGACGCGCATCTCAGGCCGCCTTGTTTGACTGGGCTAGTGATGTTAAGTATATCACGAGTTTACAAATTATAGCTCATTGGAATACGACTTATTCAGGAGAATTTGTCGTTGTTAAATTATATCACAAGAATTTAGCATCACTAGCTGACAGATTATAGTAGTTCTTTCTCAGCTTGATTGATTTCCAAGGACAAGGAGGAAAACACTCATGGGGAGTGTTCTTCATCCAGACGCTGTTAATACTGGTTTGCATCACGTACTTCTCCCTCACACGCACACAGGCTGAGGCTTCTCCATGCGGTTTGGGCCCGGGAGAGTCCTCCCCCCTTCCTCCCTCCGTCACACGGCAGGTGGGGGCCCCTCCCCTTTCCCGCCGCCCCCGAGGCTTGCTTCCCTTGGAAGCCCAGAGGACCACACTGCTGCCTCCCTCCCCCTTGCCCAACAGGTGTGTGGATGTGGCCCCAAGGCCATGCCATGGACCACACAGCACGACTCTGCCGAACGCTGGAGCGGGTGCCAGGGAAGCCACGCCGAGGCTCTCTCCGCGGCCAGGAAAGATGGGTCTAGAATATTTAAAATTAAAATTATTGTTATATTGTATATTCTTTTTAAAGTTTTTCCTTCAGTTCATGAAGTAGAATGAATGCTTAGAGTGCATGTTGGGGATGAAAAAACATCATGGACATAAAATTGGGCAACATCTTTCTAAGGTTTGGAGAAAGCTTGTTTGGGAAGTTTAATTTCTATCAAGGACTCATTAACTCTGAAATAGCCTCAATTTAACTGAGAGGAGTCCTGTGAAGATTCATGTTTAAGCAGACCCCCCAACTTCTGTGACCATCGGAGAAAGTGAGTTGTCTCTCCCTTATTTCAATCTTCGCACCTAACAGTACTGCATCACCGAACGGTAAATGTGTTTTGATGCTAGTTTATCAAGATTTGCGTTTGTCAATCCTTTTTACGAAGTTTTTGGCCACCATACCTACCACTGAAATAACAGGTCCACGTCGATATCATATCGCATTGGTATTCGCACCGGTATATACTACTCGAGGCTTGGAGAGCAGCAAAGTAAAAAAGATATGGGGAGCGATGCCAAGGATCTCGTCAAGCACACCAAGCTCTTCATCGATGGGCGATTCGTGGACGCTGTCTCAGGTTGTGATCTTTGCTTTTCTCGTGCTTTTGTGGTGAGAGTGAAATGGTTTTGTCGATCTTTCGCAGGCAAGACGTTCCCCACTTTCAATCCCAGCAACTCGGAATGTATTGCTCAAGTCGCCGAGGGAGACGCGGCGGATGTGGATCTGGCCGTGAGAGCCGCGCGCGAAGCGTTTGATCACGGGCCCTGGCCACGACTTGCTGCTGCTGTGAGTTCTTCCTTCTTCCTTCTTACTTATCTTTTGTTCATGCTCGTTTGATAGGAAAGAGGAAGGATACTTTACAAGTTCGCGGATGTGATCGAGGAACATCTCGACGAACTGGCAACTCTTGAGACCCTCAACAACGGAATGTTGATCGATCTAAGCAAGGGGATAATTGCGGGTTCGGTTGCCTCTCTGCGATACAATGCAGGTACTACAAACATATTTTCAATATCGAAACACTGCTGAACCAGTGGAGTGGCTTTTTTTTTCTCAGGCTGGGCTGACAAGCTCAATGGAAAGACCTTGCGAACTGATTCTACTCGGATGTGCTACACCCTTTTGGAGCCAATTGGTGTGGTTGGAGCGATTGTTCCGTGGAACTTCCCGGCTCATATGTTTCTCAACAAAGTCGGGTCTGCGTTAACTTGTGGAAATACGATCGTTGTCAAGGTTGCCGAGCAGACACCTTTGACAGGACTGCTCCTGGCGAGTCTTTCTCAAGAGGTAAGAAAGACTTGCACTACAAAAAGTCATTTTTTCTTCACGAATATAGGCAGGGATTCCCGCGGGAGTCCTCAATGTTATTCCTGGTTATGGTCCCACTGCAGGAGCCGCGATTTCGAAGCATATGAGCGTGGATAAGGTAAGAAAGCTTGCAATTGAAAAGAAAAGTTGAAAAAAAAAGTTGAAAAAAAAAGTTCATTTTTTCCTCAGGTGACATTTACTGGTTCCACTGAAGTTGGAAGAATGATAATGGAGAGTGCTGCGAGAAGCAACTTAAAGCCCGTCACACTGGAGCTTGGTGGCAAATCTCCGTTTATAATCTGCGAGGATGCCGACTTGGACTCGGCTGTGGCCGTCTCTCAAAATGCCATTTTCATGCATCAGGTGAAATTTTCAGGATGGGAACTTGTTTGGAAATGATGACATGTGTTTCAGGGACAAGTCTGTGTTGCTGCATCGCGAGTCTTTGTTCACGAAAGTATTCATGACGAGTTTATCAAGAGGTCTGTCAAGCTGGCAAGCGAACGTGTAATTGGAGATCCTTTCCAGTCCGGAGTCCAAAATGGTCCCCAAGTAAGAAAATATCCTCTCTTGATCTTTCGGAAACTAGTCACGAACTGTTTTATCAGATCAACCAGGAGCAGCTGGACAAAGTTTTGAGCTACATTGAGTCGGGAAAAAAAGAAGGTGCCAGCCTTCTAGTGGGAGGCAAACGCATTGGCGACAAAGGATTTTACATCCAGCCAACAATTTTTGGAGACGTCAAGGTTTGCTGTGTTAAAATTCTCTTACTCTTTTCTCAAAACATCCAGGACATTTGTGTAGCAATCCATGAAGATTGCCAACGAGGAAATCTTTGGTCCCGTGCTTTCAGTGCTCAAGTTCAAGTAAGAAAGCTTCGTTTATGCCTTGGTTTATCTGATGGTAATTACTTCACTGAGTCAGGACTCTTGACGAAGCCGTGGAGCTTGCAAACAGCACACACTACGGTCTAGCAGCGGCGGTCTTCAGCAAAAACATTGACACAGTCAATCTTCTGACCAGGTCGATCAAATCGGGCGTTGTCTACGTGAATTCCTACCTGAGAGCAGGACCAACAGTACCGTTTGGAGGCTACAAGATGAGTGGAATCGGCCGAGAGAATGGATACGAAGGCTTGCTTCCATATCTCCAGCACAAGTCCATTCTCATGCCTCTGGAAAACTCTCCTTGGAATTGACTCTTTCTTTTTTCTTGTTTCACTTGTTCTGATACCGTCTTTTACAAGATTTGGCAGTGCTTGTTCACCCAACAATCGATCAAGGTAAGTTACTAGTTCAGCTTCCTTGTTTCTTTTTGCTGATTCTCAGTGAGTTTTCCAGAGGCAATGCATAGCTTTGATAACAGGAAATGGTTCCATGTCGTGTATAATCACGTAAAGTTTTTTTATTCTGTTCTCAACGAGGAACTTTGCAAGCTCGATCCTAAAAGGCACACGAGGATCTTCTTTGTCAAGTCCAACAGGATCACTGCTCTTCACAAGTTCCGAAGTGTCAACAGTGACAAGAAGTAAGCATGTTTTATTCTGGTTTACAGTGATTTCGGAACATCATCTTTTTCTTTTTTTCTTTGCAAATTGAAGCGTCTAGGATCCGGGAGTGAAGTTGGTTGCATACGCCCAGGCATTGTTGACGGTGGGGTTGTCAAGGTGGTCGAGCAAGTTCTCGATGGGTCCCTTGCCTGTAACAATGGCCTGAGTGAAGAAACCAAACATGGAGAACATCGCCAGTCTGCCGTTCTTCAACTCCTTCACCTTGAGCTCAGCGAAAGTATCCGGGTCGTCAGCGAGTCCGAGCGGATCAAACGCACCTCCGGGGTAGATCTTGTCCAGCCCCTCGCCGAGCGGTCCACCTCCAATTCTGTAGCCTTCGACGGCTCCCATGAGGATAACTTGGCTGGCCCAGATGGCAAGGATGCTCTGTGCGTGGACGAGGTTGGGATTTCCCAGGTAGTCGAGGCCACCTTCCTTGAAGATCTGCGAGCCGGCCTTGAACCACACAGCCTCGCCAAACTTGATGCCGTTCTTGGCGAGGAGCTCGGGGGTGACGCAGCCGAGAGCTCCGAGCATGGCCCAGCGGGAGTGGATGACTTCGAGCTCCCGGTTTTTGGCGAACGTCTCGGGGTCGGCCGAGAGACCCGCGGTATCCCAGCCGTAGTCGCCAG
>NW_003314296.1:1651650-1701796 GCF_000143415.4 Selaginella moellendorffii | reverse complement strand
AGGAAATGGTGTGGAGACAACAAAGTTAGCGACTATGAACTTTCAAGAGCTCGAAGGAAATGGTATGGAGACAACAGAGCTATATCTTTCAAGAGCGCGGAGGAAATGGTGTGAAGATCAAGGACTATGATCTTTTAAGAAATGGAGGTACACGATCGAGGTATTGCTACTTTCTTCTAAGAAACTTATCACACGAAACAGGGAATGCAGGTTGCTGGAGAGGGAGATCTCGACTTACCAAATGCTATCGGGAGTGCTGGCCCTGGTTCGCCTCATCACGGTGCGTGCCTCTCCCAGATTTCCGACCTTCCTGGAGAGCTCATTGGGGCTCTTGAGCGCAGTCTGGCCGGAGAAGGAGGAGCTGCTGATCGCCGAAGCCGACGCCGCCATATCTAAGACGAAGAAAGGAAGACAAAGAAGAGAGCAAGCACAGCGAGGGCGATGGAGGCTGAGCGTTTGCGACGGGGATATATATCAGCCAGGAGATTTGCCAGCGTGTAGAGAGCAAATCTCGAGAGGCCACTGAGGATGTGCCACGTAGTGTTGTGGTATCCTCAGTTTGTGGCTAGCAAAGCACGAAAGGTGTACGGTCGAAATTTTTGATAAATGTTAAACGCGAACTAAGCAGTTATACTTAAGGAATATGCTTACTTCACACAACATGAAAAAACACTGGTACCAGGTCAATGGATCCTCTTAATTGTTCTTTTGTGATCGCTGTTTAGCTATGGCGAGCAGCACCCTTGCTCCGGCATTAACTTTGACAATGCCATTGATAGTTTGGCTGAAATTCGTGTTTCTCCTACCATCCAAGGTCAGCTAAGAAATTTACTTGTGATCATGTCGTCCTTTGCACACTTCCAGAATGTTGCGAATGTCAAGGTCTTCTTCAAAAATCTCGATGCCTCCGCCCATGATCACGTTTCAGATTGGATTGGGGTCTTCCCTCCAGCCAGTTTCAGGTAATTTAAAACAGATCTCTTGTTGCCTGGACGAGTGGATATGGAACGCACGAAGCCAAGCCTTTTGTTCTTTAGGGATTACATGAATCGGACGAAACTTGGGCCTCTCCAGGAGTTACACAAACTTATAGTCGTGGAGACATGTGTGGTAAATTTCAAGTGTAAAACATGTTCTTCTTGGTCGTGAGCTTACATTGCAAAAACTGTGAAATTCGTGGTAGCGCACTTGAAGGACTATAGGGTGTGAGATCCTTTGTTGAGGCAGAATAGTAGTTTCGGAGATCTTGAAAAGGTGTTAATCGATACAAATTTTGTTCTCATGTATGGATCAACGGTTCTTTCAGAAAGAGCGAGATGGATCGAATCAATACAATAGCTACAGCCACGGTGCTCTACAAACAACAGATTCCCTGCTGAAAGATGTGGAAAACTACGACATGGTTTCTCACGTTGGAGACATTGCGTATGCGCTTGGATATGTGTCTATGTGGGATCAACTCATCGAAATGATATCAGGAGTCGCAGGCGAGTTCCATACATGCTTGGAAGGCGATCATAGTGTTAGATTCTCCCACTGATTGAACAGTGGAAACCACGAACAAGACTGGCCAAACAGTGGTTCCTTCTATTCAACAAAATAACTCTGGTGGAGTTCCTCTCCAGACAAGTTTCAAGATGCCACTGAAGAATCCATTGAAATACTGGTAAGTTGGTCGAGAAAAACTCATGGTTTTGTCACCAGGTAAGTTTTGCGTTGCAGATTCTGAGCTCGACTGGAGAGAAGGCTTCGAGCAATACAAGTTGGGAGAGCTTGCAACACATCACGAGAGAACTTGCCCCACAACACATTATTAACTGAGCTCCAAATGATTAAGATCAAAACAAAGAATATAATTGAAAAATAGACCAAATCTAAAAGAACAACCTTGGGATTGTTTAGAGTCAAACTAGCAGTAGTAGTATATTACAGGAAAGGTATATCAAAGAAAGCTTTTTATATCAATCACAGCAGTACTAGTAGTAGTGGTAGAAGCAGTCTGGTAGCCATGGCTTACGCCCTTTCTCCACGAATGCGGCGAGCCAACTGGATGTCCTTGGGCATGATGGTCACCCTCTTGGCATGGATCGCGCACAGATTCGTGTCCTCGAAAAGACCCACCAAGTATGCCTCCGCTGCCTCCTGGAGCGCGAGCACGGCATGGCTCTGGAACCTCAGATCGGTCTGGAAACAAAAGGAAAAAAAGCCCCAAATCAGCAAAGGAGTCGAAGGTGGTTCCCATGGATTACCTTGAAGTCCTGCGCAATCTCACGAACAAGCCTCTGGAATGGCAGCTTGCGGATGAGCAGCTCAGTGCTCTTCTGGTACTTGCGAATTTCACTGCAAAGGATCACGAAGCAGACGTTTGGTGTTCCAGAATTCGTCTCATATCGATTCGTGTTCTTACCGGAGAGCGACTGTTCCTGGGCGGTAGCGGTGGGGCTTCTTCACTCCTCCAGTGGTGGGAGCCGATTTCCTGGCAGCCTATCGCCAAAGGGATTCTAAGAATCGATCTAGACCAAAATCTGAGAGAAATTTCTGGCGCTTACCTTGGTTGCGAGCTGCTTCCTGGGCGCCTTTCCTCCCGTGGACTTGCGAGCAGTCTGCTTGGTACGCGCCATTGAGAAATCGCAAAGCCGAAGACGAAGCGCAAGGGTTTGCCCCGCTCTAAAAACCCTAAAATGGAAGAACAGTGGAGCGCATGACTCTTAAATAGTAACGACCGAGATGCAACGCACGGCTGGGATGCGTTTGAGAAAGCACAATCCGCGTCGGTGTACCTCGGCAACGCTGATTGGCCGGCTGCATGGACTGCTGAGGTGGACGAAACACCAAAGCCCTAAACCACGAATTTAGGGTTTATGGCGCGGACAGGGAAGAAGCGAAGGCCGGCGGCGGTCAGGCGAAATGTGGCGGCTCCATCGGCCCCGCCCGCCCCTGTTCCAAAGGTGAGCGATTGAGATAGCGAGATTGGATTGAGATAGCATCCCAGGTATGGCGTCCTGGAGTTGATACGCTGGAAAAGGACGAGGAATTGCAATTCGATCCATCTACTTATGACTGCCTTCACGCATTTCACTTGGGATGGCCGTGTTTGAGGTATTCTTTAAAATTCTCTTCGTTGAAAGAGCTTTTTCTCCATTTCCATTGTGTGCTGTAATTTTTACATTTCAGCTTTGACATCGTGAGAGATACACTGGGAGCTTTGCGACATGAATTTCCTCACACGATGTTTTGCGTGGCCGGAACACAGGTTGTTCTTCTTTTCATTTCGGATCAAAACTCTAAAAGGTAGCGTTTTTACGTGTAACTGGCAGGCAGATGCGTCGACCAGCAACACAATTGCCATCGTGAAGCTGTCCAACTTGACTGGAAAGAAACGATCGCCCAACGCTGTTCCCAACGACGAGAGTGGAAGCGAGAGTGACGATAGCGAGGATGAACAAGACCAAGAAACGCCAACGCCCGCACCAGACGAGTCGAGTAAAATTCCTAAGCTGGAGGTAATTCTCTCTTCTGTCTTTTTTGTGGAATTCAGCTTGTATTGATTTTTCTTATGTTTTTCTTTAGGAACGAATGGTGCCTCACCAGGGGTGTGTGAATCGCATCCGATCCATGCCACAACAACCTCATATTGTTGCATCATGGTCTGCTGAAGGCTTTGTCCAGGTTTGAGTTTTTTGTTTTCAACAATAGTTCTCTACGTGTGTGTGATGTTTTTCTTCCTTCAGATGTGGGACTTTTCGTCCCAACTTAATGCTGTAGCTACAAACAATGACGCTGGAAGCAGCAAACGTACCTCCCATCCTCCTCTTCAAATATGTAAAGCGCATAAAGATGAAGGTTTTGCCATGGATTGGAGCCCGATGACTCCCGGACGTTTCCTTTCTGGTAACTTGTCTCGGACTCGTGCTAGGCTATGTGCTAAGTTAAGGTTTCCATACAAGGGGATTGCAAGGGAGTGATCCATTTCTGGGAGCCGATGCCTGGGGGAAGATGGAACGTGGGGAACGCGCATTGCCTTGGACATAGTGGCAGTGTCGAGGACTTACAGGTTGTATTATTTTCACTTCATATCTGTTCTAACTGGTGTGCTTGATCAGTGGAGTCCTTCAGAGGAAAATGTGTTTGCTTCTTGCTCAGTAGACAAAACCATTGGGATTTGGGATTTACGATCTCGAAGAAAAGAGCTGTCTGTAAAAGCTCATGACACAGACGTTAACGTCATCTCCTGGAACAAAAACAAGTGCAATTTTCTACTTCTTTTTCGTTTATCTAACTAGTCTGTTCTCAGGTCGGCATCCTGCCTACTAGCGTCAGGAAGTGACAATGGTCTCTTCCGCGTGTGGGATCTCCGGGCGTTCAAAGTAAGTACATTACCCCCTTTTGATACTTTTCTGCTAATCTTGCATAACTTCTTCGGTTTTAGGAAGATTCCGCCGTGGCGCATTTCACGCACCATAGTTCGTATATCACGTCGATCGAATGGAGCCCCCACGAAGAGTCCACTCTGGCTGTGGCCTCTGCGGACAACCAGCTAACGTAAGCCTCTAGTTTCGTCAACGCGCAAGAACTAAAGTGTCACTTGTGTAGTATCTGGGACGTAGCGCTGGAGCGTGATACCGAGGAAGAGGCTCAATACCAAATGGAGCTGGGACAGGAGCAAGCGGCGGCTCCAGAGAACTTGCCGGCCCAACTGCTTTTCGTTCACCAGGCAAGCTGGGAACTTTTGGGCTCCGTTTTCTAACACTCGCTGCAGGGACAGAAGGATATGAAGGAAGTGCACTGGCATCCTCAAATTCACGGGCTTTTGGTTTCTACCGCTGGCGATGGCTTTAACGTGTTCCGGCCTTGCAACTTGTAGATCCATCAGCTAGGCCTTTGTCTTTTGGTTAGGGTCGTGTGAGCATTTACATGCAGACGTGCTTTCAAAATTTACGCTGTGCTTACTCGTTTTCACAACATAGCTTTCTCTATGCTATTGAAGTCCTTGGAAATTGTATCAGTTTGGTTGGCGTGGCTAGCTCGCAGGTTTGATCGATTCTTTGCAACCATTCACCTTGTTTCTTACAATTGTTTTCCAGGGAGGAGACACGCACATCATTTACTTTAGACATATTGACAAGTCGTACTACGCTGTTTTGGAGAAAGTTCTTCTAGAATTCAATGCCCAGATAATTTCATTTGTTCCTGAATCAGTTCTCAAGCTGCTCTGGGTTTTAGCTACAACCATGGATATCTTGGCTTCTCATCTCGTCTTACAGAAGAAGCAGCTGCTAAGATTGATCGTATTCAGTATTTATATTTATCTTTTCAACTAAATTTTTTTCTTTCTGCAGGTGTGCTTTCTGTCTTTTCCCAATCTAAATTATGAGCTACATACACAAAATTTCTCGGTTTCCATGGAAATGGAGACGAGTCCTTTTTCGGTATCAGTGAAACTAGCGAAACATAACTGCTGTCGACAAAGTATTCCAAAATTATCATCATTGGTGTTTTGGATTCAGGTAGGCATTGTTTATTTCTTGTGAACGTTTGACTTTGATTATAATCGAATTCCTATGTTTGCAGGTGTTTGGCCAGAATCATCGAGCTTTTCTGATCATGGCATGGGACCAGCTTGCGAAAGTGGAGAGGCCTCTCATTGTAACAGGTAAGCTTTTATAAGATTTTATTTGCATTTCAGTGTAGCTTCTAATCCTGCTTCTAGATAATAACCTTTACTGCTACTACTTCTCTGCTACACTCAAAGTTTCCTGCTTGGCTTTCCTTTGCTGCTACTTCCTCCTTTTGGATCCTGAATGATCCTAATCCTGGTCTTGCTGCTGTTATTTGCTGAAACTGTTACTGTTTTGAATACATAATGCTGCTTACTACCTGCATGAATTTTTCTGGCTAGGAGGTCTTGAATATTCATTTTGGTTGTATATTCATGGAATCTTTATATGTTTGGTTTGCTTAATTATTCTTATTTATTAATCCAATCTATCAAATCTATATTTTCTTAATTATGTCTTATTGAATATTTTGATAAAGTTTTGTCTCAGCAGTAGCTCTCCAACACAACTTGCATGCCCATTGGCTATTGTGAGAGAAGAGGTAATTTTTACATGTATTATGCATGCATCCCTCAAGCATAATACATCCCTCAATTTCAATTGTGTCGAGCTCAGGTATTACTCCATGGATTTTTTAACAAATTCATGAATTAAAAGCTTGAATTCAACCATGCAGATACGTTAGCTCTGTGAAGAGAGTGCTAAACAAAGCTAGTGATCACATGCATGTGTCAATCTCCATAAGAACTTAAATAGTGTTTGAATTACTGAGCATTGCTTGATAGTGGGATATTAAATAAGATTGCCAGCTACAGCCAAAATAATGTCCAGTTTTTAAATGAGCTGGGGTGTGCTGCTATTGTGCTTGCTTTCCTAATTGCCTCATATTTGGCTAAATTTGTGAATAACATCATGTTTTCTCAAAAGAACTTACTATGACACAATTGGGAAAAAACTTCCCAAAGCCTAAATAATGTGTGCATACTTTTGCTTTTCAACCCTTGGCTAAATTCCTTTTTGTGCTCCAACTTGAACTCAATGTTCAATTTGCAGTTTTAGGATGTGAACATACAATTGATTGAAAGTCTATCATATATCATCTTACAGCATTGATCTGAAAGGATATTGGGGAAATGTTCACCCTTTATTGTGCAATGGTATGGACAATGGCAAGTTGGTGGGAATTGTGAAGATCTAGGTTGTGAAGCTTTCATGAAGTGTTTTGTGGTTTAAAAGGTGTCCTAAAGATCCAGTAAGAGATTATTGATAATATATGAAAAACTTTGCCAACCATGCAGCTTATGTTTAGTAGAAGATTATAAGTATAAACATGTTTTAATCTATAAACACAATATTCATCTAGAACAAACTAAGATATACTAAAAAAAAGATTATAAATTATAAGAATAGATCAATTTAAATGAATATTAATCGTTTGATGGTAGAATATCCTAGAATACTCAAGTATATTCTTAGTATCTAATCCCTTGCAGGTTTGATTAAGTGAACTAAAAAAAAATAAAAATAACTAAAGGTATAGAATGTAAGTTATTTGCTAGCAAAACTAAGTTTTGCTAAAAACAAAAGCAAAACTTTAAAACTATAGGAATTTTTAAGGTGTAAATGAGTAGCATGTGAAAAAAGTTTATTAATTAAATAATTTTCAAACATTAATTAATTTAGTTTAATATAAATTAATAAAACTTTTATTTAATTTCTTCTTACTAAAGTATTAACTCTAATATGCACTTAATTAAAAATATTGGTATTTACTAAAACAATATTTATTTAATACTCTTCAGCTAATTCTTTTGATTTTGATGATGGTTATAAATTTATAAGCTATATCACAATAGTCACCAAGATTGAAGTATTTCTACTTAATTATTTATACATTTATTTTGGAATTGATAATTCTGCAAGTTTTGAGAAGTTAGTGTTTACTATATAATTCATTTATAGGAATTTAATTTTAACTAAAATAGTAAATAAAATTACTTATTATTAAATAAATCATAAAATTTAAAGAAAAAGAATAATATTTACCTTAAAATATAATTCTTAAAGCATAAATCTTTCTTTCTTTCTTAGTAACAAATAAATAAATTTAGAAATACTATATTTTATTGAATTATAGTCCACTAAAAATATATAATTAATTTAAAAAATTTTGTGATAATTTTAATATTTTTTAAAAAATATTTCTGGTTGGTGCAAAGAAGAAAGCAAAGTTTGCAAAAGGCACCAAAGAGGGATGTAAGGTATTTTTAAATGCACTGCCATTCAATATTAATTTCATTTAGTCTCATTATATTATATTAAGAAAAATAATTTAATACTTTTATATTAATTAGAAAAAATATAATTTTTTATATAATAATTTTAGTCTATATCTAATTATATATATTAATTTGTAATTATTTTTTAATTATCATTTTTCTTCTTTAATCTTTCCTTTTTTAACACTTAACTTTTTTCTCATTCAATAACATCTTCTGATTTTTTAAACTTTAATATATTTATAATAGTAGATTAATTAAGGTTTATATAATTTCCCATAGTAATAATATAAATATCTAGCTTTCTTTGTTTTATTTATGTTACTAAAAAATTTGCTGCTTGGTTTTCTTTATTTAGTATTTTTGAATAAATAAATTATAAACATGTTTATAACCATAGATTAAACAAGAATATACTAAGAAGTGTTTAGGAAAGTTTATAAATTATAAATACAAGAATCATCTAATAAACAAATAACAAACCCAAATATATTTTAGTTAAGTAAACCTTTCAAGAGGTTAACTTTCTACTTGAGATAATCTTTAAAGTACTGTAATTTAAGTTTACAAGGAGAAACAGAGAAAAGAAAATGATTAATATACACAAAATCTCCATTCAAAGTAAACCAAGGAGAGGAGTAAAACGGGAAAACAAAGCCACAAAGCCGTGTGTGGGAGAATATAAGAAAAAAAAATGCCTCTCTCTCTCTTGCTCTCAATCACTTACTTTTGAGATTTCTCGTTATTATTGTTGCTGCTTGGCAGAAGACAATGACTGCCTCTGTAGCTGCTGCTGCTGCTGCTGCTGTGGCGATGGAGTCACAAGCTCGCCATTGATGGAGCCCCGGAGCGCCGGGACTCTGACCGCAAGCGTCTTGTACAGCCTCGCGTACCTTGCTCGCGTTCCATCGGCAGTCCGCGCGAGAGCTAGCTGACACAGGGCCTCTGGAAGCGGCGACAGCACCTCTCGCATCTCGTCCAGTGACAGCCCCGCTAGTGCCGCTGGAACCGGGACGGGAGCCACGGTCTCTCGCCCCGACTTGTCACCCAGGCTTGCCTGCGCTCGCACCACCAGCTCCAGCGATGGCGTAGCGCCGCACTTGATCACGAACGGCGTCGCCGTGCCGTTGTTGAACTGGAGAACGCTCCACTGCTGGACTCCCAGGTCGGAGGTGGCGTCACCCCAGTCGGATGACGAGGAGAGCTCCCCGGGGACTGGGATCTCGTCCGAGGATAGCCGGCTTCTCGAGTGGTTCGCCATTGTATCCGGTTGTTCTTCCACCGACTGGAAAGCGTTGTCAAGCTCAGCTCTAGGAAAGAAACAAAGTTTACGTACCTCCACCGCTTTCTTCATCTCCATGAGATGCCTCTGGGCGCAGCCTTGGTCGATGGCCAGCAGTGACGACATCCTGCCGTAGAGCTCGCTCACACGCGCCGACAGAGCTCGCTTTCTCGTTGCCGTGATGCTTTTGTGCGAGACTTCGCTTAAAATGTCCTGCAGTGACGAGAGTTTAGCGTTGAAAAGTATGGTCAAACGGATATTAAGAGATACGAACCTGGGCACTTCGCACGATCTCTTCGATTGATATCAGCGACGCCAGGCGCGCGTCTTCGGTAGCTGTAGGAGGATTTCGCAGCGGCGATCCACCTTCTTCCTTAGTCAACAGTGCAACGTCAGTGCGCATGCTCTGCAAGATCTGCATAGCTCAAAGAACACTTAGAAGCTGCAAACTCTAAACTATATAATACCCTTCGACGTTTATGTTCCACAGACTCCAAGGCAGATCTCAACTTTGAAATTTGAGAAAGATCGTCTGCATCTTCTGTCGCTAGCGTAGCTGCAACGTCCTGAAACAAAAGAATCTCAGTAGTGCAAACAAACATGCAAAGTTTTTTGAGCCACACCTTGAGATGTTGCAATTGAGAGGTATAAACACGTTTTGTGTAATCTGAAAGGAGCTGACCAAGTGCGTCCGTGCTGGTCCCAGAAGGCATGCCCAGACCAGCCATCCAGCCGTCCATAATTGCAGTGGAAAGAAGCTCCAAGTGCCCGGCACCACCTCCATTGCTTTCGCCTCCAGTCAAAGACAAAAAGTCGAAGTTCTCGGCTAGCCATGCCCGTATTTGTCTTTGCAGCTCCCCAGCAGGTGTATGTACAAATAAAGCTGCCAACATCTTATTGCTCACAGCATATTGTCTTGCGTCTTCAGTCATTTCTCGTAACTTAGCTCCAGTGATATGTTGTTTCCACGTCTCCTGCTCAAGAAAAAACAAATTAGAAAGAAAGAAAGAAAGAAAAAAGGCCGTGTTGCTACGTACCTGATCAATTCCTCTGAGCTTCAATACGATAGAAGAGAATTTTGACTTTCTTTCTTGCTTCAGTTGAACTTTAAAAGTTGGAATGTCCTCGTAAAAATCTTTCCGCGAGTTTGAATCCTGCCAAATCGGAGATCTAGCAGGGCTGCTCCCTCTACTCGGTCCTCTGCTACGCGACGCACTGGCCCGCTCTAAGAACCGCTCCACAGGTGGCATCTACATCCACCGAGAAATACAATCAGCATAACCGCAAAGAAATTGGAATTTGTACGTACTTTGATAGCTTGGAGATCTGATGAACGAGATAGAAGAGAACGAATGTAAAGGATCCGGACGCGCGAAACTAGCATGGTGTCCATAACCTTCAAAGGCTCCATTTTTCTGATAAAAGAGAAGACAGCACCACGAATTTCGGCTAGCATTTCGTGCTCCCTTGCTGCGCCTGCCTTGATGACGGCAGCTAAAACCTGGTAGAGAAACAAAACACCAGTTAACGCGCTGTAAATGCTCGAAAGATAACGTGTACCAGCATAAGAAGCTTATTCGCTCCATCAGCAATGGCTGCCGGACCCTCGTATTGATCTGGATTAAAGTCCTCCAGAGCGGAGGTAAGGTACTCCCCAGCCGGTGTAGTCTTCACTTTCTCCGTACTTTTCAAGAGAGCAACTGTTCCCGGAGTTACAGACCCACTTTCAGTTTTCTTCCCGCTTCTGTGACACACAGAAAGTGTTGAGAAAAAGTAATGAGCAGACCGTCATAAGCGTACCTGGCCGGTTCATCTAAATCGTAGCCGTCTACTTCTTTATTCTCTGGCGGAGGAGGAACCTGCAAACAGGGCTGAGAGAAGTTCTGCAAAAGGAAATAAAAAGCTTGCCTTTGGAGAATTTACACTTTTGTCGGTCAAACGTTCAAACAGCTTCTCATTTTCTTGGTGCAGACGCTGCACGAAAATGCATGAGAATACTAGAAAAAAACAAGAGAAATACCCACACCTCTATGAGCTCGTCCCGTTTTGAAAGCTCTTCCTCGAGCTTCAGTTTGACGGCAATAACAGTCTCAGTTTCTTCTTTCTTGAAAGAGTCCTGTCTTGGATTTTTAAATATGTTACCATCAACACTCCTGCGTGGAACTTGCTGCTGCAATTCTTTGATCTTTGCCTGCAGAAACATATCAGTGAAAGTTCTGCATAGCACCATTTGTTACATACCTCAAGTACTTGGATCTGCTCTCCACGATCAAGGAGTTCGATTCTTTGATCTTGCTCAATTTTTGACAGCTGCGCCACTTGAGAGCTAAGCTGACTGTTTCTTTCTTTCTCAAGACGATACTTTTCTCCATACTCGCTACTTTCTACCTGAACTCGAATATAAGATTTTCTTTGTCGACATAGCGAATAATGGAGAACTCTACCTTAAGCTTACTGATGTGAGCT
Source organism: Selaginella moellendorffii (assembly GCF_000143415.4). Taxonomy (NCBI): domain Eukaryota; kingdom Viridiplantae; phylum Streptophyta; class Lycopodiopsida; order Selaginellales; family Selaginellaceae; genus Selaginella; species Selaginella moellendorffii. Next base: position 1,690,211 of record NW_003314296.1, on the reverse strand, counting down.
TGTTGCACGCCAAGTTCAGCCTGAAGGTCAAAAGCTACTTTCCAAGCCTTCTGTACTTCGTTGAAAAGCAGCAGACATTGATCATCCGAATCTTTCATGGACTTCTTCGTTCTCATGATTTCTTGTTGCAAATCAGAGACTAGTTTCTCCTTTTCGTAGGATTCTTTTCTGGCATCATTTGCCTGCCGAAAAAAATTTCAGAAAGACAATGGAAGGATTGTGCACATGCCGTACCAGATCTCGCCATTTCTTTATGGTGTCACGATTTCCAATAGTTAACTCAACATTACGTGCACGAGTAGCAAAATTGAGAGATGACACCGTTTCCTGAACATTGTTGTAACTTGGACAAAGGTTTATAATCACCAGTGTTTTCGCCTCACCACCTGTACTCAAAGTCAATGAATGCTTCAGTAGCAAAAACAACGTACCCAAGGCATCGGAAAAGATCTCAGTCAACTTTGAATTGCTGTAGGGAACATTCTCCTTCTTCGCAGTTAGAGCGGAAACAACATCTCCCAATCTGCAAACTAATACTCGTCGGACATGTACTTAGCAAACAAGTTTTACTCACGCAGAAAGAGCTTTGTTAACGTGTAGTGACTCTGTCAGTCGGTTCCCGCGGGCTTCAGAGTCCGATAGCCTTTCGCTTCCCGCCATATCCACCATAGACAGCTTACTATACTGCTTTTCGCCGGAAACTGTATTCGAATAATGGATATGAACAGTGACAATCCTGAAAAGCACCCGAATCAAATATGTCAATGTAAAAGAACCAGCTTACAAGTGAGATCTGTTCACTCTTTCCGACTTCAAGGCCTCTACACGACTCTGATTGCCCATTCTGAAGACACGAGCAAAGTCGGCGGGATTGTCGACTCGTTGTTGGGCAAGAGATACAGTCCCCATTTGCACCACTCCTGCCGACACTCCATTGCCTAGAAGATCTCGAACCTAGTTCACAAAGTTAAGAACACGAGCCAGTGATTGCATGAGACTATTTGTACCTGTTCGTTATGAAGTTCGAACATGGTAACAAAAAAGAGATACTTAGAGGTTGAGGTCGAATCCGTTATAGAGAGATCGAACAGCTCCTCAAATGCTCTAAAATAAAGACCACGGTCATGGCTTGGCCCTTCCTGTAAAAAGACACATGGTAAGCCTTAACAAAAACCGGAACTTTAGTTTACCATAGTGTGTGTCTTCCCTGCTCCGGTTTGCCCGTAAGCAAACATACAGACATTGTAGCCATCCAAAGCAGACTGCACTAAAGGCTGGACATCTTGAAAAATGCTCGCTGGAGTAAAAACAATGGTGAGTCCAATCTATACCGACTAACGACCATACGTTACCTTGACCAACATGAGGACCATAAACACGATCAAACTCAAACTCCTTCCGGCCAGGGCTCACTCCGACATTCCCAGCGGATGTCAGGCTTACGCGAATCGTGTAGTCATCAGGAAAAGACACTGCCATTGGCCCTTCATCCTCAAACTGAGGTCTCACTCGAACGAAGACGCGAATATTTCCTGGAACCACAGTGCTCTCATTCGAACGTCACACAACTCGAAATTCTCTATACCTTTGATAGTAAGCAGCTCGTTGAAAAGTTTCTTTCGCTCTTTCTTCAAAGGGGCTTGTCGATCTTCGGAGTCCAACGCAACCTCATCTTCAGTACGAGGAAACAAAGAATTACATAGAATTGCGGAGAGAATCGAAGTAGAAGAATCTTACCTAGCTTTCGAGCCTTTTCAGCAAGAACACCCAGATAACGCGTCACCCTTCCAAGCTTTGCATTAGAATACTCTTGCAAATCACTCGCCTCCTGTCTTAGTTCCAAACATTCATCACGAGCGCTCTGGAAACACAAGAAAATTCAAGAAATTGGAGCAAGAGATAGAAAAGAATAAACATACTGCCACGCGCTCCTTGAGCCTGGAAACTCGATTTGCCAGCGCCTTCTTCGCCGAGTCTGGCGAGACACTCTTAGCAACGCTCATCCTCCTGCTGCTGGGTAGAGGACTCTTCACTACTGGCGGCTCCTCCTCGGCCACATCCCCAAGCTCGGCATCAGCATTCTTCCTCGACTCGTAAGTGGGAAGACCCCAGCTCCAAGAAGGACGCACCGCCGAATCCCCCATTACTGCCCTACCCGATAGCAAAATCCAAGCTGCGACCTCTACATTGCTACAAGGCCCGATCGGAAGGACGAAATACCGGATTACTGCGAAGGAAACAGCTGCCGCTTCCAAGATCCAAGCTACGATCCATCCTGTGAGTCAAATTCATCCGCCGCTGCCTGCGATCGAATGCTCCAGCTCAAAATCCCACAAGAATCGCATCAACAGGGAGAATTCTCCCCCCAAGAAAGAAGACCTGGAGAACAGGAACCCTAAAACTTATTCACCCCTGTATAGAAATGTAAGATTCCCTCGCGTCTTTCACAATATCCATTCCCCCACAGCAGCGCTCTCCGCCAATGCCCAGATCGCAGTCGTCCATGTTGCCCCATCCACGGCCACGGGCGCGCCAGCTCGAGCGCAAAGATCTCGGGCGAATCCAGGCCGTTGATCCGCTCGCCCATTCCGCAAGGATCCGTTGGCCACGCAGTCCCCACATTTCCCATTCCAGCCCATCCCCACCGTCCACTCGCGACAAAAGCTTTCCATCATTGTATTGCTCGCTTGTATCATACTGCATGGACGGCAATGATGCGTCGTAGCTCCGACGCTACACTAGGTGAAGGCTTTGCGAGCCCTTGAAGGAACAACGAAAGTAAAAAACAAAACAAAATATATCGGATATTCGAGCGATACTGCCACGTGTCAGGCCGTTGCGAAGGGTGATGGCGCGCGTGACTGCGGCGCATCCATACATGTCCTATCTATTCACGTTGTTTGCGATCTCAAGGATGAGGCTCACAGCCACACTACGTCATGGAATACGGACAGCCACAACTTAAGTCCCTCCAATATTTAGGGCAAAGTAGAACCCTAAACCCTGACTAGCAATCAAATGCAAGCCAACAAAAGCAAGAACTGGAAGGAACAAAATGGAGCTTTCGGTTTTATTGCAAAAATTTTGTCTAGGCTGCAAAGCTAAATCACTACTCCTTTGTTAATTTCAATCAGGGCAAAGTAGAACCCTAAACCCTGACTAGCAATCAAATGCAAGCCAACAAAAGCAAGAATTGGAAGGAACAAAATGGAGCTTTCGGTTTTATTGCAAGAATTTTGTTTAGGCTGCAAAGCTGAATCACTATTTCTTTGTTAATTTCAATCACCATATCAAGTTTCAATCACTCTTTTTTCAATCACTATTTCAAGTTTTCTCTTTACTTGATTCAATTTCTTTGTGAGGTTTTCTCATTTTTCAATAACTATTTCAAGTAGTCTAGTCAACGACCTTGATAACCTTATCTTATTAACAATAAGTATATTTGGTTTGATTTCAAAGTTCAATTAGCTTAAGTACACGTAGGCTCACTATGGTGTTTCAGTCCAAGAAATTGCAAATGTGATGCAAGTTAGTCTTTGTACTCTTTTCTCGTTGGCTGCAGAGACTTCAAATCACTGCAAAAGTTCATCTTTACAAGAGAACCGCAACTTTAATGAAAAAAAAATTCAAATGTCTAAATACCTTGCTGGTGGCAGCCATGCAGCACAAAAACCCTCTCTACAAGTAAAAAAGCCTCATTTTTCAGAAAATAAAAATAAAAAACTATCACCAAAGAGCAAGAATTTCAAAGAAAATGCCTTCAATTGTTGAGCATGCAGTCTTCCTGGCCGCCACTCAGGCGCCATGGGGCAACGCTGGCCCTGAGCCAAACCCTTGGAAATGGTCGCGGAAACAGCAACACATACTACGTTTATGGACAGTTTCTGGCGGCATATGGCTCGCACTACCCTGTCATGCAAGTCGCAAGAAAGGTGGAGAATCAGCTGCTGACGGATCTCGACTGAGAACTTAAAGAGTACTAAAAAGGCAGCTGCTATGAATTCGAAGTGCTAGTATTGCTGTTCTTGGTTTCAATGATACATTGATTCCACAAACTTGATTTCAGGGAAGATTCCCATGAAGAGAATTTCATTCCGCATAAGAACACTTTGATGCAGCAGAAGCCTCGAGATGCATAATTAACCATTTTATTTGATTACATTTGAATTGATTTATGAATTTATCATTTGATAAGTTGATTGATCAATTCATTAGTTTATTGGTCAATTCATGAGTTTGTTGATCAATTCACGAGTTGATTGATCACTTCACGAGTTGGTTGAGTCGGTTGATGAGTTTAAGGTCGTTGATGACATTTGATATTGATATTAGTTAATTTCAAAATAAGAAAAATTAAGGGAAAAACAGCTAAATATATTAATAACTATATTTAATTTAAATTTTAAGATATAATGAGTAAGGGTTTTGCAAAATTATTGCTGGCCCTAGTGCGGTTGCCATACAGCAATGGCGGCTGACTAGTACTCAGGCTGAGCGCCAATGGGGCAGCATGGTGATTGCTGTGGAATTCGTGCTCTTTTTGAGGCTTTTTTTAAGAATAGAGTTGACAGTCTTTTCTCTTGTAAAGATTTACATTTTGTCTAGTGTTTGCTCTCTTTTGCACTGGGGATGAACTTTTGTGGTGATTCTTAGTTTATGTAAGATACACTAATGAACTTGCACTATGTTTGCAATTTCTTGAACTGAAACACCATAATGAAGCATAGGTGCAAATGACATTTCAGTCAATCTTGGCCTACACACATAACATGCAGTTCTCACAAATTTTAAGACTAAAAAACAATTCCAGTACACTCACCTAAAGGGATCCACATCTGAGCAAGGGAGGCTGGGACATGGCCCAGCCACATGCACACCTGAAATCGTCACCGCATATGGTTCAGCCACCTTCTGGTCGCCACAGATCCACAGGCCACTTCACAAGGACAAACTCATATAAATTCATCTTATTAAGTTGATTAGTCATCAATTGATCAATCAACTCCTGAATTGATCAAACAAATCCTGAATTTATCAATCAACTCAGCGTGAATTGATATGAATTGATCAATTTATAAATCAATTAAATTATTAATAAAATAAAATGGTTAATTATGAAGCACACTTTGTCCACCGTACAGAGGGTTTGTGGAAAATGTTGAATTCAGGAGTGATCACTTTTCCACCTTATATTTCTTCAAGTCCGACCATGCGTCTTCGATGCGTTGCCCACATTTGACTGATGCAATAAAATTAAAGGCACATCATTTCTTTGTGAAGATTTCTCTCTCTAGATTTTGGCTTTGTTTGTGGGCCGCCACAAAGTTTGGCCCCGGAGTATCTCAGAGCCACGGTCTTGCAGTAGCAAACGGTGTACGAACTCCACACCGGTTGGGGTTTGGCTCTTGAGACGGCACAGAGACCGTACAGGTTGTGCTTCGCGACACTCCCGCTTGAATTCGAGGGTCACTCGCGCAAGTTCATGGCTCTTTAGTACGGACGGTGGAACAGCCTAAGGATCAAAGGTTACAAGGGTTCAAAGAAACATTTGATGCATTGTAAGACCTCTAAAAGCCAACGAAAGTATCTCGAGTTGTTCACGTGTTGATTCATGTCTAAATCATTGTGGTGTGCCTGCAAATGTTCTCGCAAAATTTGATTTCAAACATGTTTTTCAGCAAACTAGAGCTTACTCTCAGGTCAGATCGAACGTATTCAGCTTGGCTTGCAACGATTTCTTCTATGTCGTCTAAAGGATCGCCATCTTCTCCGAGAGCTCGAGACTCTTCGTTAAAGAAGGGCATGATCTCGTTCCATACCTCGTAGGGAATCTTGGAGAACCTCCTTGTTTCGGTGTTGATCATCAGCCAAGTGCTAAAGCATTCTTGTTTAAATTATTTCACTAATATGAAAAGAGAAAAGATTACCTCGTTGCCCGGGCCAAAATTGAGCCAGTGTTTTGATCTTTGATCAGCCAATCTCCGTGCATGCCAAGCCTGTCACCCAAAGCTCTCGTCCAGGTTTCAATCTCCACGATATCATTCCTATTAAATCAAAGCCATGAATTCATATAGTTTAAAGAACTTTGCTTACCAAGATGGATAAGTATCGATTTTGAGATGGATAAACGCTACTACCCAGGTTACACTATTCCTCCTCATGCTCGGGCTCGTCCAAATTCCATCCTTGCTAAATCCGTCAGTCCTGGACATATGATTTACTGCAGACTCCTGTAGAAAAAAAGAGAATTTGGAAACCAAAGTTTTGCTATGATCCCAAAGTTTCTTTGCAAGTTTTATATATGATCACCACTTACTTGAAGCAAGCTCATCATAGTCTCCACTGTGGCAGTCTTGTTAGCCCCAACTTCGTAGGATCGAATTGTAAAGCATTGCTTCTTCGACCTCAAAGAAGATCTATCTTTGAGAGAAGAAGCCAATGCTGATAATACCTTGAGTGCCCTGTTCAAGCCCTTGGATGTGATAGAGTTCTTCACACTAGAGATTTCCTCTGGAGTGGAAGAAGCCATTGGAAAATCAGCCCAAGAACTTTAATGGACAATAAAACCCTAATTCTAGTATACAAAGGGTAAAAAAGTATTAGTTAAAATCATCCAAGGGTTAAAAACCACAGTTAAATTTCTTCCATTTTTAGGGCTCTTGCGGGCGATGGCGGAGGGCGGCGACGGCGAGCTCGGCAGCGAGCAGGCTGTGGCATCGCGGTGGAGCCTCATGAGGTCAGAGCTGAACCAGCTCCACTCCAAGGTCACGGAGATGGAGCTGGAGCTGAGCGAGCATGCCCTAGTCATCGGCGCCATCAAGCCGCTGGATCCGGCCAGGAAGTGCTTCCGGCTGATCGGCGGCGTCCTGGTGGAGCGCACGGTGGGCGAGGTCCTGCCCGCCGTGCAGAGGAACAGGGAGGGGCTGGAGGACATGATCAAGCGCCTGGCGGAGGCGCTGGAGAGGAAGAAGCGAGAAATCGCCGAGTTTGAGGCCAAGTATAAGATCAAGATCAGGAGGGCGGATGAAGTAGCGGACGAAGAACAGGCCAAGAATCAAAATGCCGTCGCTGGTGCTGCCGCGCAGGGTGTCTTGGTGGGTTCTTCTTCCTCGTAGTTCTTCCTCAAGTTCTTCCTCAAGTTCTTTCTTCTTCATAGTTTTCTTTCTCTCGAGTTCTTCTAGCTGATAGACTCTAGTCTAGTCTTCTTCTACTTAGAGACGGAGGGAGGGATTGCTTATCTTTCTTTAGGAGGAGTTCTCGTAGAGGTCAGGATGTCCAGACGCTGCTACTTTCGATCAAGTCCCTGCTATAGTGGTGGTGATCATCGGGTGTTTGCAACGCTACTGCCTTGTAGAGGTGGTGCTGTTCTTGGAGAGAAGAGGCGGTGGTGGAAGGCTGAAGTTGGAAAGGTTCTCGATGTTGGTGCTGGAATTTGAGCAAGACCATCTCCGACTGGGCCGCCGAGAGTTGCTTCCGGAGCTGGGCGATCTGCTGCTGCAAGGTGAAGATCGCTCCCAGGCAGCCGTAGACAGGGTCGCGGATTCTCGCGTTGGCCTCGTAGACGATGCTCGCCACCGCATCCCGCCGCCGCTCCACGGGAAGTTCCTTGGGAGGGAGAGAAAGATCAAGAGGTAGAAAGCGGAAAAAATCTCTCCTTTTTTTTCGATCGAATTCTCGTTCTTACCTGTAGCATCTTGCTCACATTGCTAGCGCCGAAGATCTTGTGGACTTGCGCAAACTTTTGCGGCTCGCTCGAGGAGAAGTAAGGCGCAAAGACGCACTCTCTGGTGCATTTGCGCCGCAAGAGCTTACACGCGGCGCAGGGGGACGAAGAAGACGAGGGCGGAGGCGAGGAAGAGGATGAGGATCCCGGCGGCATCGCCGCCGCCGCTCGCGATTGGTGGTGGAGCTCCAGCGCTGCGAATTGCCAAGAAAGAATTCGAGAGATTGGATCGATTTTTCGGTCGCTTCCCCGGATTGATTGAAGAGGGAGCCAAAGTGAAAAGTCAAAACCTTGCTCGATCATGAGAGCCCCGTTGACTAAATGTACTTCAACGGAGGAGAATCGCGGGGAATATGCTTCTAGAGCTGACAGTTATTTAACTTTCGCGGGGATGAGCAGCGAAGGCGACAATGAGATTGACAACGCGAATGCGAGCGAAGGTAAAACTTTCTTTGGTTTTTTCCTGGCTGCGTTTGATCGAACGATCGCTTTGAGCTGGGCTTTTCTTGAGAAAATGTAGTGGATCTTGGGTTTTTTTTTTCTTTTTTTTTGCTCTTCGTATGTATGGTTGTTTCGCTCCGATGTGTTCCAGCTGATCTTGTGTCGATTGTTTTGGATGTTTTTTCGTTGCAGAGAATGAAGAGGAGAGCGATGATGATTTCAACTACGAAGAGGAGGTGGAAGTTGATAGCGGCTCCGAGCCTGACGACACGCAGTCAGAGGATCTGGATGCTACGCTCAGATCGCTCGAGAAGCTGTCTTACATGCTTGGTACGAACAAGCCCTTCCTTTTGTGTTTTTTTTCTGGGACACAGTTCCGTGATCCAGGCAAAGGCAAGCAAGGGACGGATGCCGCCGTCACGCGCAAGCCGGAAGTTGCCGACGATTTCGTGAGGAACTTTTTGATCCGGATGGGCATGACAAAAACAGTAGCTACATTCGAAGTGAGTCAAAAAAACTTCCTTTTGTTCTCCACAGTGACTGTTTCTCCTGTTCTGTTTTTTAGACAGAATGGTACCAGATACGAGAGAAGAAACGAATTCTAGACAGCCAGATTGGACTCGTGCCTGATGAGTACGTGAGGAGCATGAAACAGGACGAAATTCTCACCAGTTTGCAGCACCAGCTCAAGCAGGCAAATCTTCTGGCACAGTATGAAACTCTGGCATTCTTATCATCGCTCTGTCTTCTTTGATTTTTCTTCTTTCCTGTGTTTCCTCTATTGCATCTTTGTATCTGGGCCTAAATTTGACACTTTCAGACTGCAGATACCGCCATGAAATGCTCGAGAAGCTCCGAAGGGAGAGAAACGTCCACCGTATGCACCACCGGCGCATCGCCCAAGAGAAAAACAGGCTCATTGTCGACGTCAAGGTTGGAAAAAACGTAGTTTCTCAAACTTATCGTCTTTTTCATTTTCTTCCAGAGGCTCAGGAAGCACTATGCACAGTACGAGCCGATCATCCGGGAGCTCAAGAAGAAATACGACACGTTAATGCGGACCAAATCCATGATAGCTTTGGAGCGAGACAGGCTTCAAGCACTGGTAATTGCTTGTTTTTTCATGCAAAATTCGGAGACTTTGAGAGGTTTTTCTTGCAGCTTGCGGCTTCCGAATCTGGCTCCGAGTCATCCTATGGAACTGGCACTGTTTCGAGCAAGGCCAAGTCCGCCAAGGACATGGCCGCAAGGAGCAGCAGCATGTCCGGCCAGATCTACCGAGCCGCCGACCCTCTCTCAATCCCTCGAGCCGTCTCGGCTATCTCGCAAGAGCCCACCGTCGTCAAAACTTTCGTGCTCCAGAAGACTTTCAAAGGCCATACCATGCCGATAAGCAAGTAAGTCTCCTCAGATAGATCATGGCCTTCTCTAATAGTTTTCAATTTTTCTAGTAACTCTTTCTTCTAGTAGTTTTCCTCCTTCCAAGTTGAAGACTTACTGTATTGGTTTTTGCAGTGTTGTTCTTCATCCAAAGAAGCCAGTTGCGGTGACGGCGTCAGATGATTCGACCTGGCAAATGTGGGGTCTTCCCGCTGGTGATCTGATCATGACCGGAGATGGACACAAGAGCTGGGTGGCGGGTATCGATTTTCATCCGAAGTTGTGCCAAACTTTTCTTCTTACTTCTCGAGAATCAAGCCTCAAATCTAGCCTTCTTCTCTTTGCAGTGGGATGCAATTGTCTTCGTCATCTGGAGACTGCACAGTCAAAGTATGGAGCTTTGAAAAGGCCTGCTGCATACACACATTCTCGGATCACACGCAGGTTCTCAAAATTCTCTCTCCCTGTTTTTCTTTTTTTATTGTTCTTCGCAAACTTTACGTGTTTGCTCAGGCTGTTTGGGGAGTTTCGTACCACAACAGTGGTGAAGTTCTCGCCAGTGCTTCCATGGACCACACCGCACGCATCTGGGACCTCGTCAGGCATGCAAAGATTGAAACTCTCTTTCCGTGCAAAGCTAGACTGACTCGTAATTTTTACTTTGTTTTTTCTTTGCCTTGGTCAGCATGAAGTGTAGAGGCACGCTCAGAGGTCACGTAGACTCGGTAAATGGCTGCATTTGGCAGCCTTACAACAGTATTCTTTGCACGGCTTCCAGCGACAAAACCGTCAGCTTGTGGGACGCGCGCTCCTCGCTCTGTGTCCAAACGTTTTACGGCCACCAAAGCTCTTGCAACCACGCAGCTTTCGACCCAAAGGTAACTCTTCCCAAGTTATAAGTTCTTTTCGATCGAGTAATCTCACTTCATGCACAGAAAAGCTATAACCCCGCATGATTCTTGAACCTCTTTGTCTTGAAACTTCCAGGGAGAGACGGTGGTGTCTGTCGATGCAAATGGGATCGTAAAGATCTGGGACATTCGCAAAGTTGCCGAGTACGCCACCATCGACGTTGGGCCTCATCCGGCAAACAAATGCGCGGTAGACAAGAGTGGCTACGTCGTCGCGATCGCAAGCAGCGACAGTACCATCAAATGGTAGCGTCCTCTTTCTCTTTTCCTCCCTGGTTTCTTTCTTCCTTCTCAGTGACTCTAATACTATCTGGCAGCTTCCAAACTTACGGGGAGGTGGTTCCAATTCGAGAGTTTCAAGGGCACACCGACGCCGTCCAGGCGGTGGTGTTTGATCGAGCTGGGAAGTACATGGTCTCGGCTGGAAGTGATTGCACCTTTCGCATATGGGGGCCATAATGGACTTTTGCTGACTTTACTAGTTGGCTTTCAAAAAGGGAATTGACTATATAGTTGAATGAATGTCCTAAAAAGAAAGGTTGGCAAGAACGACTTCCTCCATGCCAAACAACAAGCAAGGGTTTTCGGCAGCTTTCGAGATGGATAACTCATTCTTAGACGATCTCTCGCCTGAGATATACTCCATGGTCGTCTCAAGGATAGGAGATTATGATGCTGAAAAAATGGGCGACAAGACGATGAGAGTAGATGGGTGGCACTATTTTCTCCAGGGGACGGAGGTGGAGGATCAGTTCATTGCGTTTGTTGTGGCGAGGGGCGATGTGGAAAGGATAGAGATGAATTGCGCTACAGTGTCGAGCTTTAAAGATCACGGAGGTCGAAGGGTAGAAGATTTCAAGACCTTGGATGATGATTTCATTGAGAGCCAGATCAAAGTTTGGGGTGTGTCAAAAAATCACTTGATCATGGACTACACAGAGCTTTTTGAAAGCACAAATGGGAAGCCAAAAACATTCCCATTTGTCCGCCATGCTCAAGGAATGATCTCTTGTAACCTTTGAGTAATCTCAAAGGTTATTTAAAAGGTGATTTAAGATTTGACAAGTTAGATTTAGATTAAATAATTTTTATGAGTAAAGGTTTTAAAATGTTAATCAATTTTTTTATTGTGCATTTGCCCCAAATGTTTTGACAGTGATTGCCCAAGACGGCTTGAGGGACTGAAAGAGGGCTGGCTCGGTAGACCCAAGTCCTTGGCAATGGAAACAGTTTTAGATCCATGAAAAATACAAGCAAAGAAAGATTGAGGCTCCAAAACTAGATAATTTCTTCTTTTGCTGGGGAGATCACCACCATCACTCTTGGCATCGCCATAATCTATAATTAAAAAAAGGAAAATTATACATAATTAGACTTTTTTCAGATTTAAGATTTCAAAATAATCCATAATTAAGCTGATCTTGGTCTCCATTAAGTCCTCATCCAAAGTTTTGAAAACTTCAACCCATGATCTCTAAAGCTTGAAACTTTATTGCAATTCATCTCTATTCTTTCCACATCGCCCCTCGTCACAACAAATGCAATGAACCGATCATCCACCTCCATCCCCTGCAGGAAATAGTCCCACCCCTCCACTCTTATCGTCTTGTCGCCCATCTCGCCCACCACTGACGACAGAGATTGTCCAATTTCCATAGCAGAAGCTGTGCAAAACTCCTGTTCGTTATTTGGCGCATCCATTCAACTATATAGTCAATTCCCTTTTTGAATGCCTTTAGTCCACGAAAGTCAACAAAAGTCAAATGGCTATGGCCCCCAAATGCCCTGCGGAAGCCATGTACTTCCCAGCTCGATCTAACACCACTGCCTGGATGGCATCCGTGTGCCCTTGAAACTCTCGAATTGGATCCACCTCTTTGGAAGTTGCCAGATCGTATAGAGTCACTGAGAAGGAAGAAAGCAACCAGGGAGGAGAGAAAGAGGACGCTCCCATTTGATGCTCAACGTCGATGGTGGCGTACTCGGCAACTTTGTGAAGATCTTTACGATCCCATTTGCATCTATAGACACCACCGTCCCTCCCCTGGAAGGTTCAAGACAAAGAGGTTCAAGAATCATGTGGGAGATTACTCGATCGAAAAGAGCTTATAACTTGGGAAGAGTTACCTTTGGGTCGAAAGCTGCGTGGTTGCAAGAGCTTTGGTGGCCGTAAGACGTTTGGACACAGAGAGAGGAGCGCGCGTCCCACAAGCAGACGGTTTTGTCGCTGGAAGCCATGCAAGAATACTGTTGTAAGGCTGCCAAATGCAGCCATTTACCGTCTAGAAAATAAAAAACAACACGAGTCAGGCTAATCTGAATGGAAAGATACTTTCAATCTTGGCATGCCTGACGAGGTCCCAGATGCGTACGGTGTGATCCATGGAAGCACTGGCTAGAACTTCACCACTGTTATGGTACACACGTAAAGTTTGTGAAGAACAATAAAAAAGGGGGAGAGAGAATTTTGAGAACCTGTGTGTGATCCGAGAATGTGTGGATGCAGCAGGCCTTTTCAAAGCTCCAGACTTTAATTGTGCAGTCTCCAGACGATGAAGACATTTGCATCCCACTGCAAAGAGAAGAGGGCTAGATTTGAGGCTTGATTCTAGAGAAGTAAGAAGAAAGTTTGGCACAACTTTGGATGAAAATCGATACCTGCCACCCTACTCTTGCGTCCATCTCCGGTCATGATCAGATCACCAGTGAGAAGACCCCACATTTGCCAGGTCGAATCATCTGAGGCTGTCACTGCAACTGGCTTCTTTGGATGAAGAATAACACTGCAAAAACCAATACAATACAGTAAGTCTTCAACTTGGAAGGAGGAAAACTAATAGAGAGAAGAGTTGCTAGAAAAATTGAAAATTAATAGAAAAGCTTTGCTCGAAGACCAGTATGAAGTGGGGATGCGATAGCAGCTTTCCTTCCAGAATGCATTTGGGAGGGAGATGGAGGCATAACGTATGGTTATGCCAAACTCCCACTCATGTAGCACAGGAGATCAAGAAGCAGGTGGGAATCTCGACTGGACAGAGCTCCTAGACTTGCTTTTGAGGGAATCTGGTGAAGCGACTGGGGCTGCTCTTGCAAGATCCAAGGTTCAGTGCATCATCATGGCCTCCATCCAAGAGGATCTTCAGCAAAACATGCTAGCAGCATGGGGATACCAAGAGGAGTGACCTGTTTGGTGGATGTTTAGAACATGGTGGAAGCAGACTAGGAGCGTTTAGAGACAGTCTTCAAGGCTTTAGAGAAGGAGGCCAGATTTGTGAGTTAGAAATGGGCCTGCTCATCAAAAGAGGTGAAGATGCTTTGTGAAGCTATGTCCTACTGAAAGTTTGAAGATCACCGAGGAAAAAAGGAATTTGTAAAGGAAATGGCTATGAAAGAGATACAGAGGGTGGAGGAGGCTATGAACGTGGCACGGGCCACTCTGGATTGCCAGATAAGCAAGATCCTTTTGCAAGAGGAGAAGATTCTCAGGTTGGAAGCTGAACTCTAGAAATCCAAGGACTTGAGAGACGAGAATGCCCTTCTGGCACAACAAATAGCTGAGTTGCCATGGAAGACACAGAGAACAAGAAGAGGAAATGTTAGAAGCCGTTCATCAAGGCTCGGCCTCTTAGGGCTCAGGACTTCTCTGGGAGCCTAGGGAATCTGAAGAAGTCCTTCTGGCAAAGCATTAATGTCACAAATAGGGGTCAGAAAATAGTTTTGTGGTTGAAATACTGGTGCTTTAAAATACCTAAGGCATTTCAGTATTTTTAAAATATTTTTATGGTTCATGTCATTTTTTGAACTAGCTATAGATTCGAGAAGTTAAATTAGCCTCACATTAAGGGAGTCCAAGCAATACAGCTATGGAGAAAATATATACAAACAATAACACCAATATTGCAATAAATGGCTAAAAAAAACAAGTAATACAGTTTTCTTACACAATATGGTCATAAAAACAAGGGAATGAAAATAGAGCAAACAATTTAAATCATATAATAATATAGCTATAAAACTCAATTCCTCTTAAATGTTATCCAAGTCATATCCAAAACTTGAAAACACTTTATTCATGTCATGCATTTTTCCCCATGTAACTTCATCTATGGAATAGCCATTCCACTAAACTAATAATTCTCAATTTGTCTTATAGCTTGTCTTCACCAATCTTTAGGATGATGGAATGATCCACAATACCACTAGTGTGCAAACACTTTTTAAGCTTATTCACATAGAATGTTGAATGAATCTTTAAATTAGCTGGCAAATCTAAAATGTAAGCAAAATCTCCCACACGCTACCAAATTGTCCAAGGCCTATAATACTATGGAAACAACTTAGCATTGCCACTTCTTTTTAGAGATTGTTGTACATCCAACAATTTTAGGAAAACTTTTATTATCAACTTTGTACTCTTGATGACGATGATGCTCATCAATAAATCTTTTATCTCTTTTTTGAGTTTGTCTCATATTCAACTTTACTAACTCAAACTTGTTTTGCATATCCTTTATGAAATCACAAACATGGGCACTCGAACCAAAGATAAACTCAAATTTATAGGAGACCTAAGATCATATCCATATATCACCATGAATAGAGAGATGTTAATAGTCAATTGATGAATACTATTGTGAGCAAATTGGAGTAAAGGCAAGTTTTTTTCCCGCATTATATATATAGTTTTTACACTTTATCTTATAATGATTTACTATGGGGTAACTATAGAGTGGAACCTTAACCCTTAGACATATAGATTAAGGGCAATGGAATGAAATTTAAATTTCAAAGCTTTGAGCCATTGAACAAAGGGATAGAGCCAAATTCTTGAGTATATAGTGAAAGAGCAAATGAACTAAAGCACAAAGTGACTCTTAAATGGATAGCCTAAAAAGCAAAATCACAAGGACATACAATGATATAAGAACAATTCTAAAGCATCCAATATGTAAATGCTAGAAGCACTACACAAAACAAAGTTAAATGAAGTTTGGCACTATTTTGGACAAGGATATAAGTATTCCACCAGTTAGCATAGTATAAAGTTTGTAGAATAAAGAAAGCATATAAATGAGAAGTTAAACTATATTTTATGTTGGTTAACAATGCTCAATTTACCCACTATCCCTATTATACATTTGGAGCCCCTCCCCCAACCCTTAGAGGAATACATGTTTTGGGCTTTCACCCTAATGTAAGGAACTAGCTCCCTGAGGTGTCATAGACTAAAGGATTCTTAAAACCATGATAAAGAATTCACCGGATGAGACTGAATCTGAGATTGAGTTCGAGACTAAGTCCAAGACTGAGTTAGAGACCGAGTTTGAGATTAAGTCTGAGATCGAGTTTGAAACTGATTCCAAGTCCGAGATCCAAGATTGGGTCCAAGATTGAGTCCGAAACCGAATCCGAGGTTGGGTTTGAGATCGAGTCCAAGATCGAGTATGAGATTGAGTCCAAAACTGAGCCCGAAAAGTAATATAGGTCGTGGGGTGAAAGCCTAAAGCAATTGTCCCACAAGGGGGAAGGGGGGGGTGGGGGGGAGGGGGGCTGTAAGGGGTTCCAAAAGTATAGGAGGCATAATGAGGTTTAGAAATTAGTTTTGAAGGAATCCTTTAATGGTGCTTGCAAACTGACTTGAGTTGAAATTGGAGCTTAGGGGTTTTAGGTGGTAGTGAGCATCGTTTCAGGTGGTGTCGGAAGGGCCACCCAAGGAAGTGCTTAAGAACAACTCCCACTTCTGGAAAGGAAACCAATTGTGGTGCTCCTAGTTCATGTGGAGTGGTGCCCCACTTAAATGCCTAGTGGCTCATTAATCCTCACTCCTTCTTAGGGGCTTAGGCCTTCCCTTTGGGATGAAAATGGGGGAGTAGGGGTACCCATACTAGGCTGTTAAGCCATAGTGCCCCTTAGGGCCCTAAAGCAAGTGATGCACTCAAGGCTTGGGATTTAAAGGGTCCTATGATTAAGTCTTATTGTACTATGAGATGTTAGAAACTTGGAGGTTTGGTGTGTTTGGCTATTTATATTTGCGGGGATTATAGCCAAATTTTAAGTCCAATTTAATCTGGGAAGGGGGATTGGAAAAGAAATTGGGAATCTATGGATGGATAGTTAACACTCTAATGCTCATGTAGTGAGTAGTTGAAACTAAATAGGATCAAGCAGGAGTTGGTACAATAAGTGGGAACCATAGCAAGGGAACTTCATTAAGGCCAAGGCAATAGTGGTCGAATAGATGAGGTAAACTAACAAATTGGAAAGGAAAAACTTATGACTTACAATTTGGTATTAAAGCTTTTTCTTCAGTTCTAACAAAGAATAAAGGTGGATTATTGAGAGTAAAGGCGAAGATGAAATCTCCTCCAGAGCTAGAGCCTTCGATCAAACAAGAAGCTATGGATGAGGAATCCTTACACGAAAAAGACTCAAGTGAGGAAATTTTCAAACAAGAGTCCGATAGTGAGGTTCGATCGTTCAAGGCTTGATTGGATGTTTTAGAAGGACAATTAGCACAGACCAATGCCCTATTAAAATATTCATATGCAAGCTAAAGCATGACGAGAAGCAGAAGAAAAGATAAAAAACTACAGATGCTAATAGAGCAGAAGGCATGAACCTTTTGGTGGGGACAGAGGCAAAATTGAACAAGGTTGAACAAATCAAAGTGGAATTAGTCCTTCATTCAGTTCCCAAGTATAAACCAAAGCCCCCACCAATCTTTAAGGGAATGAATAACTATAAAGTGGTGGAGGATTAGTTTTACGATATAGAAGATTATTTTCAAGCGTTGTAGTTACTGAGCTCAGAGAAGGTCCTATGTGTAAAACCATACTTGGCAGATAATGCTAAGTTTTGGTGGAGAACAACAGAGGCCAATGAAGGACTGATGGCCTCTTGGGAAATGACGAAGGTGAGGATCTGTGCAATTTATGTTCCTTTGAATCCTACTCTTCATCTAAGGGATGAATTGAGTAGGCTTAAGCAAATAAAAACCATTCAAAAGTATGTGAATGTATTCATGACGAAGAGGATCCTTGTCATGGACATGGATGCATTCCTTTCATAGCAAGCTTACAAACTTGGGCTCGAGGCGAGGTGATGCATTGGAACCCAACCAACTACAAGGAAACATTGGATATAGCTATTAACATGTATTTGAATGATAATCTATGAAAGGGGAACACAACAAAATCAAAGTTCATATTTAGCAAAGAAGCCAAACCAAGGAGAACATATGGCAAAAGAAAATTTAGGAAATGTTTCTCTAAGAATAAGTCTTTAGGGTTTTGGAAAGGTAGATCTAGTGGCTAGTGAACAAGTACATGGGGGAGTCAAACAAAAAAGGACAAACCCACTAATAAAAAAGCTAAGTCTGGGAAACAATGTATGTTTTGACTGACACTTTTTGAGTCAATATAAGATAGAGCAAAAGAGAACTAAAAGCTAAACTCAATTTATTAACACTTGAACAAAAAGGACTAATAAAGGGAATCAACAATACAAACCTTTGCCATTGTGAGAGTATAAAAAGAATATTCGAAAGGACTTGCTAACATGTAACTTTTGATACCTATAGTCACATTCACAATATTTATTAAGTTAAGTTTCTTATAAAAAACCTTAATATATCTTCCAACAATTGATTCATGCTCTTTGTCTACCTATTTGATTGTGGATGTTCACCACTACTCATGTTCATATTTTTATCAAATACCATTTGCTAAAATTTGGATGTGAACTTGTGATCTTGATCACTTACAATATCACTTGGCAAACCATAGAAATTGAATAATAAGTTTATAAATATTTAGATAAGTTTAGAAGTTTTAATTATTGTTTTCACTAGAAAAAAGTGAGCCATTTTTGTCAAATGATCTACAACAACCCAAATAGCATAATTTTTTCAAAAAGTCTAAAGCAAATCAATGATAAAGTCCATTGAGATATTATCCCACTTATCTTGGGTACACATAAAGGATAATAGAGGTTAGTAAACTTTTGATGACTAATTTTGACTGCCTGGTAAATCAAATAATCACATAATTACTTCTCAACATCTAAATTCATCTCAGGCCAAAAGAAATACCTTGGATGCTTAACACTTGGTACATCATAACACTCAATCAAAATTTATTTGATAAGTTAATCAACATAATAAATTACCATATGCCCCTTTTTTACTAGGATTCTATTCAAATCTATTGCAGCATCCCTTAACAAAACTTTATGCAACCATTAGTGATAAAAGAGTTGAAATTAATAAATTCCCATTTTATTGTCACCTTTATGCTTGCATCAGATTTTAATAGATATTTCCTACAAAAACATTGAAATATTAAAGAGAATGATGTCTAAATCCATATGGAAGTTTGATCTATATAAAAAATATTGCTATTCCTTTATAGTAACAGTTATGGTATATAACTTTTTATTTCAAGTAGACCAATTTAAAAGGTTTTATGTAACACATAGATAAAAAAAAATACTAATGATTGCATATGGAATCATTAGGCTTTACAAAGTTGATACAAAATTAAGACTTTGGTTATTAAACCTTCATCATGGGTTGTATCCACAATAGATTCCACCATATTTATATTACAATTCTTTAATCCCTTTACAAGGTATTGCAAATTATGATATTGAGTAAAGAAGAAGTTATTTAGATGAACACTTCCTCAGAGAAGATAATTTTTGCCTTGATGTTAAGTTTTGTGGCAATAAAAACAATTGCCCTCTACTCTGTCTTTCTCCTATTCGTCTAAACAATTTTTTTTAACTTTATTATTATTTATATTTTGTAAGTTTAGATGCAATAGCAATTGTTTCTTCCCCAAATATAACATATTGGTTGACTAGTCATTACGTGGACTACACTATTGACCATTATATTGACCAAATTTGACCAAGTTGACTAGTGGTTTTAGCAAAAAGATTTAATTGTACAATTAAAGAGAATGATTTGAAAGACAATATGTAAAAAATTAAATATATAGAAAAAAGGCCTATAAATAAGAGTGCACTTTTTTACATAGTTAAAATACTTAGGGTTAAGCATCCTTAGGTTTTAATATTATTGGGTTGAAAAATCCAAATTCAAGAGTTTATATTGATTTTTAGTGATAGTTAATATTGTGAAAAATTCATTAAGCTCAAACTAGTTTATAAGATTAACCTCTTTAAACTTCTTGATGGACAAAGCATATGAAAAAAATTTGTCAAATCACTCTAAGAAGTTGGCTCAAATTAGTTTTGATGGATCTTATGAACTTCTTAAAACTTTTTGACAAACAAAACATGAAAGCACTTTAATGTAGTTCTTCCACCACGAAAAAGTATAAATTGTAAACCTTTGTAATTAAAAAAAGTTACCTTGTCCTCATATAAGGGTTGTGGGACTAACAATCAACCTCCTAGGTATCATAAATATTTAATAACAACTTTCATTCCATGATACCATAATCATTGGCATGTGTGATGTACCAATATAATCAAATATAATATTGATTCAACTTTTTAGGGTCTATGCAAAAAAAAAATTCTTAATGAAATTGATGGAATTCTTAACTTTCTTAATGTCACTTTAAACCTTAGCAATTTAGCATCTTTATCAGGCAATAATACTTCTTCCTCCTCATTACATCATCACAAACTCCACATCAGGATCTATATCTTACTCTTTTGCCATCCCCAAACAAACATGCTAGGGATTTAACCCTAGGAACTTTACTAAGGCTATATAAGATTTTTAGAATATTCTTATAGTTTATGTGTGAAACTACAGTACACCACATTCATCTCAGACTCTCTTTCCATCCAGATTGTGCAAAGCTAGACTGACTCTTGACTTTTCCTTTGCTTCTCTTTGGCTTGGTCAGCATGAAGTGTATCAGAAGTCACTTAGACTAAATGGCTGTATTTGGCAGCCTTACAACAGTATTCTTTGCATGATTGACAAAACCATCAGCTTGTGGGACGTGTGCTCCTCACTCTACATCCAAACGTTTTATGGCCACCAAAGCTCTTGCAACCATGCAGCTTTCGACCCAAAGGTAACAGTTATAAGCTCACTTCCTGCACAGAAAAGCTATAAGCCCAGATGATTCTTGAACCTCTTTGTCTTGAAACTTCCAGGGAGAGACGGTGGTGTCTGTCGATGCAAATGGGATCGTAAGGAACTGGGACATTTGCAAAGTTGCCAGAGTACACCGCCATCGTCGTTGGGCCTCATCTGGCAAATAAATGTGCGATGGACAAGTGGCTACATCATCGCGATTGCAAGCAGTGACAATACCATCAAATGGTAGTGTCCTCTTTCTCTTTTCCTCCCTGGTTTCTTTCTTCCTTCTCAGTGACTCTATACGATCTGGCAGCTTCCAAACTTACGGGGAGGTGGTTCCAATTCAAGAGTTTACCAATGTCGTCCAGGTGGTGGAGTTCTATCGAGCTCTCCACCGGGAGAGATTGCACGTTTCGCATTTGGGGGCCATAGCCATTTGACTTTTGGTGACTTTCGTAAAAGGCAATCATAAAGGGAATTGACTATATAGTTGAATGGAGCACGCCAAGGGTTTTCCGCAGCTTTGGCTGTGGGAAAGGACGATCTCCGTCGTCGCTGGTGGTGCAGACAAGAATGGGGCGACACAACGATGAGAGTGGACGAGTGGGACTATATCCTGGAGGGGACACAGGTGCATGATAGGTTCATTGCATTTGGTGTGGCGAACGGCGATGTGGAAAGGATAGAAATGAATTGCACTAAGGTCTCAAGCTTTAGAGATCATGGGGGTTCAAGGGTTGAAGTTTTCAAAACTTTGGATGATGATTTAGTGGAGGGCAAGATCAAACTTTGGGGTGTGCCAAAAAACCGCATAATCATGGACTACACCAAGCTTTTTGAAAGCACAAAGGGGAAGCCAAAGAAAATCCGCCATGCAAATCTGAAAGTATAAAAAAGACTAATTATGTGTAAATATATAGGATGGTGGTGATCTGCCCATCATCAGAAATCTCAAGTATCTAGCCTCAATCTCAATTTCTTGTTTTCCATGCAAGGGATCCTTGTAGGAGATATGTTTTTCCATGCAAGTAAAGTGGTGAAAAAGGATTAAAATTTGTTAAACAGCTTTGCCTTAAAAGGCAAAAAGAACTTTCAAAAGCCAAGCCAGTTAAAAGCAAATAAATCTCCTCAAATAGATTATGGTCTTTTCCATCCTCTAACTACAGAACTCAGCATGAACACGCTCAGGTGTATCGATTTTCATCCAAAGTTGTGCCAAACCTCCTCGAGAATCAAGCCTCAAATATTTCGTTCTTTTATATCTCGTTTCAAGAGAGGGCTTATAACTTTTCTGTGCAGGAAGTGAGATGCGTTTAGAACTTGGTGGATTGGTAATGATCTGGAAAGTTGCACCAATTCATCCAGCAAACAAATAGGAACTTTTATAAAAAAAGGTGCCAGTTTGGGCTTTTGGGACGATGGCTCCATCTTTT
The DNA here is from genome assembly GCF_000143415.4 of Selaginella moellendorffii. NCBI lineage: Eukaryota > Viridiplantae > Streptophyta > Lycopodiopsida > Selaginellales > Selaginellaceae > Selaginella > Selaginella moellendorffii. The sequence goes on along the minus strand of NW_003314296.1, from coordinate 1,668,260 downwards.
GAGATGGGGAACGCGTACTTTGACGATCTCTTGCCGGACATATACTCCATGGTCGTCGAAAGGATTGGAGGCTATGCGTGCGTCGTGGAAAGGATAGAATGCAGACAGGAGCTTTAAAGATTGCCAGGGTCCAAGGATCTCTGGTGATTTCCTGGAGAGGAGGGGTGTGCCAAAAAAACGCTTGATCATGGACAGGGAAGCCAGCTCAAAGGTTATGACTATGCTTTTATTTTATTATACTTTACGAGATTCATTTTGTTGTTCAAAAGCGATTAGATTGCCTGCTTTGAAATTATATGTTTTTTTTTAATCTTTGTATAAGAGTGGCAATGGAGAAACTCTCTCCTCATTCTTCCGAACACATTTGTTATGGCTCTTGGAAGCTGGCGATGGAGCCTGTGCGAGCGGGGGTGGCGGGAGAGGAGAAGCCTGCGATGAGTGGTGGTGGTGGTGGTGGTGATGATGATGATGAACCGCCGCAGACAACGATTGATGCTGAGTTCCCTGCTGCTGCTGCTGCTGATGGATCTGGATCTGCGGCGGCCTGGACAGTGGAGCCGAGTAAGAAACGCTGCCAGCGGCGAGCTTGGTGCAAGGAGCCGGCGATGGCGACAAGGTGGAGGACGCTAGAGGCGGAGGAGGAAGCTTGTGGAGCTCGCTGACTCGAGGTGGCGACGCAGCGGTGGGAGAGACCGTCGGGGACATCTTTGGAGTTGGAGTGAGAGGCCCGGATTTGTACAAGGGGTCGACTGGAAGCGTCACGCACGGAGGCGGCGGCTGGGTGAGAGGGCCGCTCCTGGGGATGAGCCTCCTCGGCTTGGACGATGCGGTGGAAGCCAGAGGACCCGATTGGAAGCGACGAGGAAAGCTTGGGAACGTACTTAGCTTCTTGTGCTGCTGCTGCTGCTGCTGCTGCTGCTGGTGAGGCGAGGGACGAGGAGCTTTGGAGAGATCCGGGCTTGGTATCCACGATGGCGATGGAGATCCCGTTGGCTCTGTGACCGAGTACATCGCCGGTGCTGTGGAGTGTGGTTGTGTGTTGGGAGCTGCCGAAGAAGTTTGTGTTGGCCTGTAGAGATGTAAGACGCCTGGATCGCGGCTGCCTTTCCTCCGCAGCCATGAGTTTGTTCTCGAGAAGATCGGCGCCTTCTTGTTGGACACCCCGTCCAGCATGACTTCGTGGATGCTATTTACACCGTTTGCCTCTGCGAATCTAACCGGGGAGAGTGGAGCCGATCTGCTGCCCGTGTGTGTCTCATACGCAATGCTATAGTGCTTTGGACTGGTCTCCTCCTGCAGCAAAGTTTGACAGTTAAACAAAAAGAAAACCAGCTGTTGCACTAAACTTCAAAAAAAGAGTCATGGGAAGAGTCTTACTTGCTCTAAAGAACTCGACTGGTCGGACTCTTCGGTAGCATCCTTGGTCTTAAAGAATGCATCATTCTCCCCTCCATCCAGATAGTCCAACGAGGTATCTAGATTACGTTCTTGCACTATCCGACTTATGCAAGGGTCGGCATCGTCTAGGCAACCAAGGCCTTGTCTAAACAAGTGCATCTGCCAACAATATCACGGTTAGCACGCTGGTAGACGTTTTCTTGCATGAGAAGTAAACCTGAGCTGAGTGATGCCGAGCAGCTTGCGTGAGAAGGTGTCGAGGACGACTTTGCTCCAGGGAGTGAAGACGGCATCCCAGAAACATGGCCAGCTCGTCAAATTGCTCCTTGGACTCTTGCAGTTGTTGCTCAATCTGCGCTTCGGCTTTCACATTCTTGGCTCTGGATTTTCGTAGCCTCATGTGATCGTACAAAATCCTGCGCCACCAATTCGTAAGAACAGCTACATTAATTTACAGGGACTTGCTAGCTACCTCTTTTCGTCGTATTCTTTCTTCGTTTCCTAAGAAAAGGAGAGGTACGTTTCCAGCTTAAACAAGAAAATCTTGATTACCGAGCATACCTCAATGTGGCCGAGCTCGCTGAGCAAGCCTTCCGCTGGCACCTTCAGCGTTTCAGAGACGTGGAAAGCCTGGAGAGCTCTACAATCAGAAAGTCGCAACAATTAAAGCCACAACTCACATAAAGATGGAGAAGCCTTGATAGCTCAGACTGTGTCTTGCTGACTTCCTTGAAAGCTGTATCTGCGCACGAAAAAAGATCTTGGAAGCTCAAAACCACGCATTATAAGCCGAGCTTACTGATATCTCCGTTGTTGTCCAGAGCAAAGGACTCCACCAGAAATGCAGCCATCTCTTGGATGGCTTCGGAAAAGCCTGGATCAATGCAAAACAGTCACGCCTGTCCACACGAAGAAAAATAAATTCCAGTCTCTGACCATAAGCGCGACCCGCGACACGAGAAGAAACCGCGTGTAGCCCTTCGTACTGATTCTTCATGTAGCAAACATCCTGAGCAAGAAATCGCAAAGAACACCCAAGAATGAGGCGAATTTCAGCTCCACAAGAATGCCAGACTCTCCACAAACCTGCATGCCCCTCGTGATCTCCTCGATATCCTGTGTCGGCTCCAGAGCCGCCGCCGGCGACGATTTCTCCTTGAATCGAGCGAGCTCCTTGATCTTCTTCCATGACTTCATCTCTAGCACGCCACACAGCGTTGCTGATTCGAGAAATACCCCCCTGGAACACTACATTTCACGAGCCGGCCGTGCGGATCGAGCGCCGGACGCTTTCACGCGGTCGCATCAAAGATCCCGCGACGAATGGAGCGGCTCCATGTCGCGCTCACGCATTCTTCCGCCATAGCTCAGCACTAAAGGAGAGAGACTACCCTAAAATTCCTAAAACCCCCTCTCGCTAACCTTGCTTTGTTAAGCCCTAAAAACGCGGGGTCTTACGCTAAGTCAGGTCAAAGCCCCGGAACCTACGCGGTCAAAAGCGGCACGTCAGCTAATATGTTTTGCCGTGCATTGTTGGTCAAACCGAAACTTTATCTGTAAAACTGTCCCAGCCACTTGGCGGGACAGGACTCATCCATGTGGCGTGCCAGATAAGCCCTATTCTCGGCACCGTTGGATCAAATCTGGTGACTAGGGCCCTCGCGAATTTAGGGCTCCAGGAGAGAAAGAACACGAAAGAGAAGATCGCTCGTCTCGCTGCAACGGGCTTCTTCGGGCAGCAACGTTGATAGAATCTTGCGAAGGAAGCCCAGGTTTGTGATGCGCGATGTGATTTGGATGGATTTAAGCGGAGTTTTCTTGCGATTCTTGTAGAGCAATGGACCGCTATGAGCGAGTGGAGAAGCCACGCAATGAGACCCCAATCAGTGAGAATGAGATCCGGATTACCACGCAGGGGAAAATGCGCAACTACATTACCTATGCGATTAGCCTGATACAGGTGAAAAGAAGGAAGAATCGCTGGTTTTTTCAAAATTTTTTCCCTTGTCTTTTGAGCATTGCAGGATAAAGGCTCCGAGGAGATTGTGCTCAAAGCAATGGGACGAGCAATCAACAAAACAGTGGCGATTGTCGAGATTGTCAAGGTGGGAGTTCTTCTTTTTTCCTCTTTCTTTTTGTTTTTGCTCGAGGTTTTTGAGCTGAAAACTCCCTGTTCTTGCAGAGAAGGATTGCTGGCCTGCATCAAATCACCACGATTGGGTCGACTGATATCACGGACTCGTGGAAGCCACTCGAGGAAGGACTTGTTCCGTGAGTATATCATGCATCGCTTCTCCTCTTTCTTTTTAACTTGGCTTGCATTCTCACCAGGCTGGAAACGACACGGCACGTATCGCTTATCTCCATTACCCTGTCAACGAAAGAGCTAGACAAGGATTCCACAGGGTATGTAAGCTCAAGCTCTCTCTCCTACTTTCCTTCTTCTCTCTTCAGGATTTTCACACTTCCATTACAGGTATCAAGCGCCTCTCCCACCTGACCAGGTGAAACAGTCGGGAGAATTCGACTACGATGGAGGAGGTATGTTTCAACTTCACTGGCTTCACTTTAGAACCTCTTGTTCTCTCGAGCAGAGATTTCACCACAGGGCGGCGGCCGCGGCCGAGGCCGTGGCGGCGGCGGCGGTCGAGGGAGAGGAGGTGCGTATTCTTCTCACTTTTTTTCCATTCTCTGTGAGAGTCACTTAGCAAAAGGCTTTTGGTTTTACTTTTTCGTCGCTCGTTTTCATAGACTCTCTTCGTTTTCTCAAAGCCTAGAAAGCTACGTCCTTATAGCTTTGATCCAGACCAAGTTGCTGATAAAAATCTCTCTTTTTGTCCTTTTCTCCAGTGTTTGTAGGCAACAATCCAGCGGCTGGACGTATCCAAGGCCGAGGCCGGGGCCGTGGAGGCCGAGGTCGAGGCCGAGGTGGTGGAGAGGGAGGAGGGGAGACATCATACCAAGAAGGCCCTCACACCGAAGAGACCGGAGGAGAGGCTGTCCGAGGACGAGGTACTCTTAAAAACGTTGATAACTTATCTTTGATCACTTGGTTTCTATGCACAGGACGTGGGCGTGGCCGTGGACGAGGCCGAGGCCGCGCGGGCGTTGCTTGATATCTCCTTAGTGGTCCCCTCTACAGTAGAAGTCCTTTTGAAAATTTTTGGCGAATTCTTTTTGTACACTCGAAATCACTGGTAGGCTTCCGCTAGGCTTCCGCTTTTGTTTTGTTCCTGTTCGTTTGTCTCTACAAACAATGGTTTTGTAGCGTGAGAATCCGAAAGTGTTTGTAGCTTTGCACGGACCTTTGACGAAAGCTCCTCTAAGAAGCCGCTTTCTAGATGTGTCAGCTGAGCAGTCAAGTGCCGCTTCTCGCGCTCCAGTGCCTCTCTAATGGACGAAAGCTGCTTGAGGCCGTGCTGCTGGATAAGCCTCAGAGGAAGCTCTAGAATTTCCTGGAGTGAAAACAAAGTCAAAGGGACGATAGAAAAATCTCGAAGTGACTGACCTCGTCTTCCTGGCCCCGTGCAATCGCATTCGCACTGGCAAGGATAATCGCTGCGATGACAGTGACGGGCGAGATTCCTTTAACTTGCAGCTCGGGGAATGCCGACTCCACCTCTTCAAAGTCAAGCCGCGGTGTTTGTTCCGTTTCAAACCTGTGGAGCACCAACTTTGTGTCTAGCAGCTCGCACACGTCCATTCTTAGCTTCCTCCATAAATCCACCAGCGACCAAGCGTCGTCCGTGGTGGTGGCCGCTGCCAACTCGCTCTCCCATTCAACGTCGGACATTCCACCGGCTGAATTTAGCAGCAAGTTCTGACGAAAGTCATGTAACAGTACTCCAAGGTCCTGTTTGTTTGTTTTATCAATCCGTCAGTCCCAGAGTAGCTGTAGCAAGAGCGTGAACGAAATCTGACCTTGGTCTCAAAGCTCTGCCTGACTTTATATCGCCATGGAAGTCTGTGCTCCATCCAGGACGAGCTCAATAGACTCGTCGGGACCAGCTTTTCAAACTGGAGCATCTCTCTTCTCGCCACACGCATAAGGACGTCTCCTCTCGCTCTAGAACGGTCAAAAGTGTGGGGTGACGTTGGCTGCTCTCCCGAAAGCTGCAGCTGTCTAGGCGAAGGCTCGAGCTGGAACGAGAATTGTCAATCTTTCTCAGAAGAGGGTATCTTCGTACCTTAGCATAGCGATCGTCAGACTCATCTAGCAAACTATGTTTAGATGTTCCTTCGGTTGTCCGTGCGTCTTTGTCTGCATTTGCGTCGGACAGACAATCCATTCCTGGAACAGCGAAGTTAGTGTCATTTACACATGGACTGGGCTCGATTTTCCCGTGAATGTCTCCGTCAATCTGCCAGAGAATGAAAGGAAGGCGTTAATACCAACAATTTAAGAAGCTCTACCTCAGGATGCAAATCTGGTTTCTCCGCTGGGTCAGATTCCAGTTTTACGACCATAGATACACTCGAACAAATGGATTTATTGTGTGCGTGATCATCTTGGCGATCTGCTACATAATTACATTGCTGTTCACTCTTGGCTTCACTTGATTGAATGGATACTCTTGCTTCAAGCTCTTTTTGCTGCTGCCGACCTGTATAAACCTTTACGTAAGAAGCTTATACAATCAAAGTAATACTATGCCTTCTATTTTTCGAAGTGAACGGTACTGCAAACGAATGCTTTCGCCGCTATCAACAGTCCTCACGAGGTACCTGTAAAAGAAAGACCCAACGCATTGCGTGCACTTTAAAACAGTAAACAAGTTACCATCCATTCAGGCATTGGGACTTGATTATGGCGGCTTGTCCACAAAAGCGCTCTGGAGTTCGCTTGTTGCCCTTTAAATGAAAACTTCATCAGGAAAACTATAAAATCTGGTATCAAAGCAACAATCACCTGAATGAACACGCGATCATTCACCGAAAATGGGAATTGGACACCTTTGGGCTTCGGTGACGAGTTCAGCTAGAACGCACCAAAAAGTAAAAACTAGCCAGAAGTACTTGAGTTACCTTCTTGCAGTCAGAAGTTCTCTGCTCGCCATTATCTTCCCTTTTCCGTTTAGCGCATCCAGGACTTGCTTTCTGCTCCCGCAAGTATGCTTTTGCAGCTGCACGTAGCGCTGGCAATCGTACGTCTTAGGCCCAATGCAAACACATATCGAACAAAAGCTTTACCAAAATTCGGAGTTAAATATCCTGTTGAAGTGATCGATGCCGCACAAATGAAGCACACACCCTGCCAAAGTTAAACACTTATCAACCAAAAAAGAAGAGCAAACAGAACAGCGAAGACACACCGTCTGGACGACGCGTTTCAATCCATCACTCCCGAAAGAATGACCACATTTAGCAACCATGGCATCCTCTAAGAACGCTCCTCTGCATGCATGAGAAAAGAAAAACTATAGCCAAACGAAGATTATCAGGAGACACGATCACTTACGAGAAAGGATCGCAAAGAACGTCCGGTAGAGAGAGCTGCTTCACATTCTCAATCTCAATGGTATTCACAATCCCTGGACGTTAGATAAATCCATCTAAGATGAAAGAACAAAAGAAGTATCTCTAGTACCTTGTGATCGTGGACGATCGCGAGAGCTCCCATTTCGCCTGGAGTACACGAAACCATTTCCCGATCCACCAATCGAGTTCTCTCCATTCCGGACCCCAGCCATATTCCCATCGTCGCCAGCGCTTCCAGAGCTTCCCATGCTCGCTGGATCGTCAAGAAAAACTACCGTCCAGCAATATTTCGAGCGCTCCAGAGCTGCATTCTTCGCTAGGTCACCGCGATCGACGCGCAGAGCCCTAGAAAACGCAAGCGGAGGCGATCAGCAACCCTTACCAAAGACACCCATCCAAGAAGGCGATAGACGCGATCAAAATCTCATTCGACTCGCAGAATCGTGGCGATGGAGCGACGAGGAGCTTCTCGAGGGGCGCTCCTCCTCCGCCATAGCCGCAAGCTTGAGCGCATTGAACACCCTCGGTATGCTGACGTGTCTAACCTTTGCAACGTGGAGTAGTCATTGCCTGACACGTATATAAACAAAGGACTTTTTTGGCGCCGACGTGGCTTTAGGGTTCTATGGCAAATATTTCGGGGGGGCGAAAGCGCGCAGCGATTCTTCTCCTCCGATTTCCATTAGGCTTGATTGCCTGCTCGATCCAGCGTGCCAGCGGCGGCGCAACAAGCAGGGTAATCTCCAGCAATCCGGCGCTAGATCCATCCCAATCTCTCCAGGAATGAGCGATCCAAGCGCGCGCGGCAGCAGCAGCGACGGCGATGGAGGCCAGGAAACCCTACCCGGTGGCGGCATCCGACTACAGGGTCCTGGAGGAGATCGGGCACGGCAGGAACGCGACGGTCCACCGCGCGCTGTGCGTGCCGCGCGGCGAGATCGTCTCCATCAAGAGCATCGACCTGGAGAAGTGCCGCAGCGATCTTGACGAGGTACGCCGCGAGGCCCAGACACTGAGCCTCATCGACCACCCTAACGTGGTGGCGGCGCTCGCGCTCTTCATCGTCGGCCAGCGCCTGTGGGTGGTGATGCCGTACATGGCCGCCGGCTCCTGCCTGACCATCATGCGCGTGGCCCGGCCGTACGGCCTGGATGAGCTGCTCGTCGCCACCGTGCTCAGGGAGTGCCTCAAGGCGCTCGACTATCTCCACTTCCACGGCCACATCCACAGGGACGTCAAGGCCGGGAACATCCTCGTCGATCAGCACGGCGGCGTCAAGCTGGGCGATTTCGGGGTCTCGGCCTGCCTCTTCGATTGCTACAACCGGCAGATCGCGAGGAGGACCACCTTTGCTGGCACTCCGTGCTGGATGGCGCCCGAGGTGCTGGATCCGGTTTGCGGCTACGACTGTAGCGCGGATATATGGTCGCTGGGGATCACCGCGCTGGAGCTCGCGCAGGGCCACGCTCCACTCTCGGATCTTCCGCCCATGAAGATGGTGCTGGTGGAGCTCTCCAGTCCGCCGCCGACGCTGGAGCCCGAGAGAGCGAAAGTTTTCTCCAAGAGTTTCAAGGATTTTGTGGCGTGCTGCCTCCAGAAGGAGGCGAGCAAGCGGCCCACGGCCGGGAAGCTGCTCAAGCATGGATTTTTCAAGCACGCCCAGAGCGGCGAGTACCTGGTGGAGCATCTCTTGCGAGAGCTCCCGCCGCTGTGGGAGCAAGTGAGGGAGCTGAGGAACAGGGATGTGGCCGAGCTCGGGAAGAAGATCTCGCTGCCAGAAGGCGAGCAGCAGAAGCAGCAGGAAGTCGTGAGCGAGTGGAATTTTTGCGTTGCGGATTCGTCGTCGAGTTCGTCAACTTCTGGCAAAGGAGAAGCCAAGCCCGAGGAAGAGGAGAAGAAATGAAGAAAACTTACCACAGAACTTAAAATATGAGATTTTTCACTGCGATATAGTAAAAAGTTTCATCTCCATCGCAAGTTCCCACTCCATCGCTCGAAACTCTCCGAGCAAAAAAGGTCAATGAAAGTCAAATAAGTCAATGAATGGTCAAGATAGTAAATGAAAGAGCTTGAAGAACCCTAGAAATGCGACATGGAGGATGGCGTTCTCTCACCGTAAGCGCTTCTCTCTCACTCTCTCGCTCGTTCTCTCTGATGAGATCGTCCCTACAGGCCATTGCGGCGATTCCTGGTGTGGATGGCGAGGAATGGGATCCAGTACAGCGACGCGCTGCGTTTTGGCATGGATGGAGTGGTTTCTGGGGCTGGAGTGAGGGCATTGCGCGATCTCCACCACGGCGAGCTCATCGCGACCATTCCCAAGGCCGCTTGCCTCACGCTGCTCACCACCGCCGCGCGCGACGCGATCGAGAGGGCGCGGCTTGGAGGTGGATTGGGGCTCACTGTGGCGCTCATGTACGAGCGCAGCAAAGGGAAGGGGTCGAAGTGGTATAGGTATTTGAAGACTCTTCCTCGCCAGGAAAGCGTCCCATTCTTGTGGAGTGAGGAAGAGATCGATGGATTGTTGCTCGGGACCGAGCTCCACAAGGTAGAAATCTTTTTCTTCTTGTTCTTCTTGACGAGAGTTTTGCTCCTTTGTTTTTCTTTCACAGGCATTGAAAGAAGATAAGCTTCTCATGAAGGAAGACTGGGAAGAAAACATAGCTCCGCTAACCAAAGAGGATCCTCTCGAGTTTCCAGCACAGGATTTTACGTTCGAATCCTACCTTGCAGCAAAATCCCTGGTTTCTTCTCGCTCTTTCGAGATCGATGCCGAGCATGGCTATGGCATGGTGCCTCTAGCGGATCTGTAAGTGTAAGTTGGTTTATATGTTTCTCTTTTTCCATCTCTCTTGTTGATCTCCTAACGCTGGATTTTCCTTTTCTTCCAGCTTCAATCATAAAACCGATGCTGAGGACGTGCATTTCATGCTGAACGCCAGTGACAGTGACGACGACGACAATGGTTTGATCATTGACGATGGATTGGCAAACGGTGACTGTCGTGAAATCTCTAGTGATAAAAGCGTGCTGGAAATGGTGATGGTGAAAGACGTAGCAGCTGGCTCGGAAGTAAGTGCAAAAAAGAAAAAACTTTTGTTCTGACTTGTTTTGTCTCTCCAGATTTTCAACACCTATGGACAGTTGGGCAATGCCGCGCTGCTTCACAGATATGGATTCACAGAGCCAAACAATCCTCACGACATAGTGAACTTGGACATGGACTGCGTGCTCGAGGTACTTCTCTCCCGCTTCCAGAAGAAACGCGTCCGCAAGCGGGGAAGAGTGTGGAGAAAAGCTGGTTTCTCCGGCTGTGAATCCCAAGGCAGTGAGTACTTTGAGATCAGTGCTTCTGGGAAGCCACAGATCGAGCTGCTGCTGCTGCTGTTTGTGATCCAGTCTCGGGCACGGGATTGCAAAGCTCTCGAAGATGCTGCTGCCAAAGTGAAAGGAAGGGTGAAGAAGGCTACCAAAGCTCTCGGGTGGCGCAAAGAAACTCATTGTCATCCAACCAAGAAGCGGAGGTTAGAGAGTGTGGAAAGCAGATTGGAACGGTGGCTACTCAACTCCACAGTGATCAATCTGTTGTTACTCGTGATTGGCAAGCGAGACGAGCTATATGGTATCACTTTTGGTAAAGAAGAGCAAGCCCTTGGCGAGTGTAGACAGCATACCAAGGAGCTCCATGCTGCTCGGCTGAGAATAGGGGAGCGAAGGATTCTACGTGACTGCAAGCAAGAGTTACTAAACATGAAAGCAAATCAATGCTGACAAAGATTAAAAATCTTTTGCTAACTAGGCAATCATGGGAACATCTTGCAGCAGAATTAATTATTTTAATTCTGACAATTGACAGAAGACATTGACAGTGAAAACTTAGAATAATTGTCAATATCTGTGCTCTTAAGAGCAAAATATCTCCAAGTTTATAAATGATTTTAGCATCTTAGGAGATTCTATTAAACATAAAGAATTTGACACATTCAATTGGAATCGACCGGTTTATAGATTTATTATATATAAATAATTACTGCTAGATTAATATTTCTATACAAGCCAACAAAAAAGTTGATCTTATGTAACACATAATACTCCAAAAATACAAGCTCAAAAACATAGCAACAGATAAGAGGTGAATTACATGCCCACCTACCTGTATCTAAATCATATGAAATTCGTAATATTCCAACTTGTGCAACATAATTCCCTAAAAATTCAACAGGTTATGCGCTTGACCAGCAAACTTGAGATACAACGGCAAATCTCTCACCACCGCAATCTCATCATCACCCGTCTTGGCACAAATCTCCTTAACCACAAACATATTGCATTTGCTATCCACCAACACCACGTAGAGCTTTCCCTTCCAGCTCGCCAGGCGGACGGGCTGACGGTCCGAGAGATAGAGACCGAGATCGTTGTACGTGATCGTGTTGCTTGCCACAACCTTGAACTCCTGCCCGCCAGTGGCCAAGAGGAACACCCTCCATAAGGAGTCCCCCATGTCCAAGTAGGGGATCTCCTCCCACCGGTTGACAAAGGGATTCCCAACGTAGAGCTTTCTAAGCTTTTGTGGTGCGAGTGACCACAAGGCGATGGTCTTGGGAGACGGCGCACAGCAACTTGGCACCGCGAGGATCCCAGCGCATCATCTTGCCACTGCTGTCCTGGATTCTATTCCACTCGTAGTAGAACCTAACGCTCTCCCTGTAGGAGCTCGGCACACGCATCTGGAGATGAGGACGGCCAAGTAGTTGTCCCACCAGCTCGGACGCCATACCCTTGCTTGAAATAAACCTAAACTTGTTTTAAAAGTTTAGATAATTATGATGAGAAAATATTTCAGATCAAGCCTTTGGACCATTTCAAAACTCTGAATTTTATATAGTACCCTAAAACTAATAAAATGCTTCAAAGTTAATTAAAGTCTAACTCATTAGCTTCTAGTCAGATAGATTTTGATAAATTTTATATATATGTGAATAACCTATATATATATATATATATATATATATATATCATCTATATATATTACCTTTAAAAATAACCAACTCTTAAAGGCCTTATCATAACAATAATAAAAAGATTCCACCAGTCAGACATTAAATGTTAAAGCGAAGAATGGTCTAAAGCAATTCACATTTCCAGCGTGATTAGCTCTTTCGAGGTTTGAGAAAAATCTGGCTCGAATCAGCTTGGAAAAGGCACAGACATCTACGTGTTACTTCCACTAGCAGTGAGTTTGGTCTACTTGCTGACGGCCCGAGCAATGAGGAAAGCAGCGGCGGAGGCGAGCGCACCTATACACGTCGTTTGCAGCGCACTGCTAAAAGGCCTCGACCCCGTGAAGAGCCCCTTGACGTAGCCAAACACGAACAGCGCCAGCAGCGTCACGCCCACGGATACCTTGAGTGCCATAAACACTTCCGAGAGTAGCATGTAAGGGAGGAGCGGGATCATCCCTCCCACCACGTACGCCAGCGAGATGGTCGCCGCGCTCCTCATGGCTCTGCCTGGCTCCGGCCTCTCCAATCCCAGCTCGAATCTACGCAAAGAGGTAAAGTTGTGTGAGTCTTACATGAACTTGGAAGAATGGGATCAGTCAATCTAGTTGCTGTTGGTTTCTGGAGAGGATGGAATGGTAGGGGATCGCTATCGCTATGGAGGAATGAGTAATCTCGAGGAGATTTGTGGAGCTAACTGAAGTTCTAGTTGCTGGGAAGATCAACAGGACTGCTCTGGCTGGAACTTGGAAGAGAGAAAGCAACAAGAAAAGAGAGGAAGAGATCGCTGAGTACCTCATCATAAAATCCACCCATGCGTCCCGGCGCTTCCTCAGCGCTGCCACGACTGGCTCGTATTCGCTTTGCATGAGACCAAAATTTGCTAGAATCTCCGCAACTTCTTCGGCTTCTGGAAAAACCAGAAGAGAAAAGCAAAAGCGAGAAATCTGTGTCAAAGTCTATACGGAAGGAAAAGTGTATAGAATAGAATACCTGTCTCAGGAGAGCGCTCGATCTCTTCCTCTTCCCTTTTTCTCTCTTTCTCATAGTGATCGGCCTCGCTCTTGGCAGCCAAGTACCTGCGACAAAGAAGAAGAGCAAGCAAACATTAGCTCCATAGAATCCAAGGAAAAGAAAGATATTTCGATCGATCATACCCCCCCAATCCCATGGCGATCGCTCCAGCCGCGACCTCCGCGAGCCCCGCCGTGACGACAACGAGCGACGGGACGCTGGCGCCCGATAATCCAGCCGCCAGCGCGAAAGGCACCGTCAATCCATCCGACGCGCCCATCACCGCGTCGCGGACGATCTCCCCGGCCATGAAATGCCGCTCCACATGCTCGCCGCCATCGGAGCTGGAATCACCATCGCCGCCGTGATCCCTCGGCCTGTGCTTGTCATCGCGATCCAAAAGCCCCGCCTCTAGGGCGCCGTCCACGGCGGGTCTGGTAACATTCGGCGCCATCGATCTGCCCTAGCGATCGATCGATCGGTCACTCGATGAAGAGAAAGAGAGATCGCGAGAAAAGTGAGCAAGGAAAATCACACACGACCACAAGAATGCGTGTCACTATATAAACCCCAGAATAGGGCTGGCGTGGCGGCACGGATGTGGTCCAGGGCGTGTGCCGGGCACTGGCATCCAAAGGCGGTGAAGGCTCCACGTGGCCTAGTGGGCCCAAAGGCGCGTGGCGGCCACACTAGGTCCACAGTACTACCAAGAATAAAACGCCAAAAGAATGCCACGAAACGAGAGAACCTTCCCACACTTAGAAAACTTATTTTTTCCAAGCCTCGAGACACGAAAAACTTCGAGGAAGAAACTTCCAAACATTTCGCTGCCGAGAGCTTGGTGACAAATCCATGCGTCAACTTCGCAACTTTTTCGTCGCTTTCTTTTTTGTTCTTGCTTTGCTCTCGTCGCTATGGCTATGGCTGGCAGCGAATTTGCACTGCACGCTCCACGAAACAATGGAGGGAAGAAAGTGCGTGCTTGTGCTGCAAACGAGGAGGACCATCTGTCTGGATCGAGCCGGCCTCGCAACTTTCGCCTGTTTGATTCTCTCGCCTGGCCCGTTACGCTCGATCGAGAGAGAGCTTTTGTTTAAGGACGCTTCTTTGTCCCGCGAGATCTTTGTCGTCGAGCTTGCTTTCGAGCTTATCTTCAAGCACTCGTCGCGCAGCACTTAGCAGTGGGCAGTGGTGGCACGATTCGATTCGAAAAGGCCCACTCTACTGCGAGCTATACGAGCCAGGCTTTTGAGCAAGACCGGGAATACATTAGATCGAACTTTGCTTGAATGTTACCTCCTCGGTATGTCGAAAGAAACACACATTATTTGTCCAAAACAGTACGAGTGCTTTGATCCTTTTCTTCTTGTCGATGCCCAGAGGACTAGATCGCGCGAGTGTATGGAACGTCGGATCCCAAGGCTTCGCGTTCCTTGCGCTCGGCTCTCACCTGTGTTTCCAAGGAAAGAAGAAAAGAAAAAAGAAAGTTAGAACAAACAAGTAAAACGATAACGAGAAAACAATTCCAAGAGCTTTTCGACGCATATAAAAACAAAGGAAAGGAAGGATACCTGTTGGAGCTGATCCTGCACGTATGGCAGGAATGGAGTTTGCTTCGCCTGAAAGAAACAAAGAAAGAGAGCTAAGCTTCGGCTCCTCGAAAAAATCCTTTTTTCTCTTCGAGAATACCTGCATTTCCTTGGAGAGGTGAGTGTGCTTCATCGAGAGGTCCATGGCGCGCTTGAGCCGCTGGTTTCGCAAGTCCAGCTCGTGCTGTGGGAGGCGGCTCAATGCCTCCTCCAGGTCTGGATCCCCCATTGGATCCAGCAGGTCCTCGTATCTCAGCCCTAGAAGCAGGAGCACAACTAAGAACCGAAAAGAAAAAAGGAAAAGCTGCGGTCAAGAACACAGCCGCCATTCCTTGACAAGGGTTTCGATTTTCTAGGCGCTTACCGAATTTCCTGAGCTCCTTCTCCACATTGGCCTTGTAGCGCCTGGCGAAATAGTTGAAAGTCGGCCCAAGCAGCGTCTTCGCGAGCCCCATCGCGTGCCCTCCAGAGAATTAGGGCTCGTGTTCTGTTTGACAGAATATACTCGCTTCAGAGGCATATTCTGCTTGCAATTTAGAAGAATGTTCTTAGAATATCCTAGAAGAACTTTATGTCCTCCTAGGCTTGAAGTTCACTAGCCAGTTACCATTTTAGCCTGGCCTCTCCAGCAAACCTCTCAAAAATTGTGTGAAACATGAATTGAAAATTTCCACCAAGAATCAGTAAGACCTCTCAAAAACAAGCCAACCTATGGTCTAAATTTTTGCAATTTATGCACTCAATTGGTAAGGTGTAAATTCCAACCATGATTAATAATTAATTTATATATATATATACACTAGTCAGAAATTACAACTTAAAATTAAAAATAAATAAAATATATTACAGTACCATTACCATTTATGATATCATTTTACCATAACCATTATCATATTATATTTTTGTTTATAACACAAGAAATTATGATCTAACTCAACTTTGCATAGTGTAGTTGAATCAGAGTTTATTTCTGGTTGCTATAGCAAAGTTGAAATTGTTACTAAGAGAGATAGAATTTTTAATAGTCTTAAAACTTTTATTTTTCTATTTTGTTAGCTAAAATTTTACTCTTTCCCAACTTTTTCTTATTTCTCAGCTTGAGTTGCCTTTTCATATTTCTAATATTCCTTCTTCATCTGAAATATATCCTTCTCTTGGCACATTAATCATTTCTAATTTTTAGGATTCTTATTCTCAATCCAGTGTTGAGTTGATTGTTTTCTATTATTCTCATACTAATTTGGATGTTAAGCATGTAACATGAAGTTGAGAATCTAGTGAAGTCTTTGATCAATTCTAATATTGATTCCAAGGGTTCAATTACTTTAGCTAAAGTTTCAAATTAAATGCATATCCCTAGTTATGAGTGCTGTTAAAAGCTTTTATTTTATCATTACTGCTAAGGGATTTATGTGTTCACTTGAGTATATAGACTTTTCTATTAATTTTCCTTATATCAAATGTTAAATTGTGTGTTAAGGAGGTTGAGTAATATGAATCTCTTGCTTATTTTATGCTAGCTGAAGTATTTTATCATAGAAGATCCTTTGTTTTCCAAGCTTTGAATATATTTCTTTCTTTTCTTCCCATTTCTATTTTAATAATTGCTAAAAATTCCTCTTTCAATACTTCTTTGTCCATTTTTTCTTCTTCCATAATGTTTCTTCTTCCCTTTTCTTGTTTTCTCCTTTTTGCTTTGACATTTTAAACTTTTTTTTCTTCAGAAGAGGGGGTAAAGGGGATGGATGGGAGTTTGGTCATGATGATAGAGTGAGGACAAATAGATACAATAGTGGAGCAAAGATAAATGATATAAATTATGGAGTGAGGATGAATATTGCAAATTAAAATGGAATATTTAGCCTTAATGTAATGAGGTTGAATGGATATAATAGTGGAATGAGGCCGAACAATGAGGACGAGTATAATGAGTTCGAATGGAGTCGATGCTTTAAAATTTATTTTCATTTTAAGGGGGGATAAAAAGGATATAAAGGATAAATGGTGTGAGTTCAACCTTTTATATGTGGTACTAAACAAAGACGAAAGTCATAAGTCCAAGTTAATATAGGTTTTAAATTTTTACCAAAGGGAAAATGTAGAGGTAAGTTTTACTTATGGTCGTAAA
>NW_003314296.1:1628038-1651550 GCF_000143415.4 Selaginella moellendorffii | reverse complement strand
TATATATATATATATATATATAAACACACACACACGATGGATAATACTTTTGCTAGATACTACATTAATTATAGTATTATAGTATATAAATTATCTATTTAGGATTGAATCTGGTCCATCCCGTTGTTGTATATATAAACTCTAATTAATATACCTATTCCCATATCTCAAGCACTCACAGAGTGACTTATACTAAAAGTTATACTCACATTTTAATTAGTATATCCAATATAATTAATTTGAAGGACAGCCATTTAACATGCTATACTGAACGGTATGATTTGAAATTTCAGTGCCAATACCTTGCTGTTATTCAAGGTTGTTACTACTGTAATATTACTTTTAAGATTTTTCAAACATAGTATATACATTTCACAACACTACCAGCACCACCACCATTTATAAGCTTCTCAACTTATAGGAGAGTAAAGGCTCTAGATTGATAGCAGCTTGATTCATTATCTTGATCATCTCATTAATTAATTAATTAAGATAATAATACACTAGTCATACTTATTTAGGAAAATTACATTGAAGCTAAAAATAAATATTTTTTAATTATATAAAAATTTGACCTGGTCTATTAAATTGTCTTTAAGAATACATAATTTGTAGAAAACAAAATATCAGTCTTTAAGAAAAGCAACTGATTTTTTTGTGCTACATTTCAATTAAAATATTTTCTAATATTTATAATATAATTATTACTGTATTCTAAATTATTAAAATAATTTTCAATAATGAAGAATTTTAGGTAGCATTTTATAATCTATGAATTATACATTATAAGATAATAAATATTTGAAATTTTTGAGAGTGTGCTAAAATAGTTCGTAACAATGATAATTTTGATGGATAAAAATCACAGCTTCTATTTATATTTTATATCATTACTTACTTTATTACTTAATATATATTTTATTTTTTTTATTTTTTTTCCCAGAGTAAAGAGACTTTAGGACAAAAGAGGAAAAAGGGAGATTTAGCTTGACAATATTTCCTGATTGAATGAGATTGTTGCACTTAAAAAGACACAAATATATGTCTCAGCTTGTAGTCAATCATTGAAGTCCACATTATTGAAGCCCAAGGTAAATAAAGGAAAAAAATTGAAACTTGTCGGTGCATTCTTAAATAAGTATAAGTATAAAGGAATTTACAAAGATATATTGTGTTGCATACAAATTGCAAAATTACATTTTAAAACAAGTAGCCTCACTTGAATCTACATAGATTGCAATATAATTATTATTAAATAATTTACATCTTAAAATACTATTATTGTGATTAAGACTAATAATATATTGGTTTTGAATTTGTTATACACAGGTTCTACAAGATTCAACCTGACCTGCGAGCAACAAGTACCCTCCGCTACTCTGATCTAGAAAATACTTTGCAGCTTGAACAGCTTGAGAAACCTGATTGTAGCTTTTACAGGCTCCCAGCAAGCATGTCCATTCCAGAGCAGTGGGAACGAAAGGCATAGTGGACAGAAGCTCTTGTGCATCACCTGGATGTCCAGCTCGGCAGAAGAGGTTTATCATGCAGCAGTAGTGGTGCTTGTTGGGTGACACTCCAAAGTCAACACTCATTGACTGAAAATGGTCCTTGCTGTTAAGCAACTTCCCTTCGTGGCTACAGGCAACTAAAACAGAACTGAAGGTGATATCATCCGGCAGCTCGGCAACTTTGAGCTTGGCAAAGAGATCAAAAGCTTCGGTGGTGTGGCTGTTTTGGGCGTAGGCAGCAAGCAGGGAATTCCAGGAACAGATACGAGGCTCGGGTGTCCGGCTGAAGCTCTGGGCAGCGAGGCCGAGATGCCCGTTGAGAGCATAGGCGTTTGTCATGGCAGTCCACGAGACAAAAGTTCTCTCCGGCATTTGGAAGAAGATCACTTTGGCCTCAAAGAGAAGACCATTTTGGGAATAGGCCGAGAGCATTGCATTCCAGCTGGTGGAGTCCTGCTGCGGCATTCCATCGAAGATTTCCCGGGAGAGATCAACGAGCCCAGCTTGAGCGTAGGCAACGAGCATGGCCGTCCAGGAACCGAGGTCTCGGAGCTCCATGCTGTCGAACACGAACTTGGCTTGCTCCAGGCTTGCTTTGTGGAGGAGGAAGATCAAGGACGCAGTCTGGGACGCAAAGCTCTCACGGGGAAGGTAATGTTGGCCGACGTCTTCGATCTTTCCCATAATCCACAGGGTTGCGAGGTTGTGCTGCGGCATTTGATCGAAGAGAACTCTCTTGTCTTCACGGTTTGCAGCACCAGCCAGCAGTATGTTCCATGAAACGATGTCTCTCTCTGGCATCGAATGGAAGAACTCCAAAGCTTGCTTGAATCTTCCAGTCTCTACGAGCAGGGATAAAATCACAGTCCATGAAACAAGGTTCCAACACGGTGCCTCGTTAAAGAATGCTAACAAAGCTTTCTCAAGATGCCCGTTTTGGGCATATGCTCCAAGCATGGCGTTCCATGCAGGTACGTCATGCTGTGGCATATCCTCTAGCATATTTCTGGCTTCATGGACTAGGCCATATTCACCGTACAATGCAATCATCACCGTCCAAGAGCTGGCATCGCGCTGCGGCATCAAATCAAACAAGCCCTTGGCTTCTTCAAGATGCCCGTTTGTAGCATATGCCAAGAGCCTCAAGTTCCAGGAGAGTAGATCATGCTGGTGCAATTGTTTGAAGAGGTCTTTTGCTTGATTCAAAGATCCAAAACGAGCATATGCTCCTAAGGCAGAGTTCCAGGAAACCAGGCTAAGCATAGGCATTGAAGAGAGGATCTCTTCCACTGTGTGAAGGTTTCCTTTCTGGGCATTGGCAGAAAGGATAGTGTTCCATGAGAAAAGATCCAGCAATGGCATCTTTTGAAACAAATCAAACGCTTCTTTGGTTTTCCCGAGCTTCGCATATCCGGCAAGCATTGCGTTCCATGCTACAAGGTCTCGATCAGCCTCTTTCAAAGCATCAAAAAGATTTTTTGCGCTTTCCAAATGCCCGTTCTGGGTATATGCCACCAGCAGAGTCGTCCACGATATCAGATTCCACATTGGCATTTCATCGAAGAGATGCCTTGCCACATCGACACTTCCGGACTGGGAATATGCTGCCAAAATGGCATTCCACGTTACAATGCTTTTAACTGGGGCTGCGTCAAAGGCCATCTTCGCAGCATGCAGATGCCCTGATTGGATATATGCCGTGATGAGCATATTCCAGGCTGCAATGCTGTGATGTGGCATAGCATCAAAGATCGACCTGGCCTCGTGGGAGTGGGGATGGCGGGCATAGCAGTGGAGGGAGGAAAATCCATGATGAGAGGTCCTTTGATTGAATCCCATCAACTATGTAGTGTGCTTGGGAAATGCTGCTACACCTATCAAATCTCTCAATGAGTTTGTCAGATTCCAAGAGATTCATGCCCAACAGAAGATAGGTCTAAGGATTTAGACAAAAATTCCTGTTATTATTAACAAAGGTGTACACTTTGTTTTGTTTGTGCATTTACAGTCTTTTTAGCTTGTTGATGTGGTTGGTGGCTCATCTTACATCAAGTAACATTTTAAATATAAGTTTAACACTTTGGAATTTCCAGGGACAATTTAAGAAGTTAAAGAGGAATCATTAATTAGTGGTTTTAAAAATATAATTATTTTCCAATATTTTAAATCTATATTTTAAATTATATTTGATATTAAAAGATCAAGTAATTGATTAATAAAACTTCTAAGTGAGTGCATAAAATAAAAAAGTATGTATATTTGACTAGCTAGAACAGATTGAAACCAATCCATTAGCTATTAAAATCCCACTATACTAATAATAGTATGTAACATCATATCATCCTCTCCTTCTGTGTAGTGCACGTGGTTTTGACAATTTATCCTATGGTGATTTACCATAGGATAACACCACAAAGTGGAACCTAACCCTCCATGTGCCATGTGACAGATGCCACGTGTCACATGCCACGTGTCCAAAGGAACGTGGTGTGGAACCCGAGTTTCAGGGCCTTGGGCCACTAAATGAAGGAACTGTGCCAAACTCCCAAGCATGGAGCCAAAGAATAACGGAACCAGACCACGAAGCAACTCTTGAGCATACAGCCCAACGAGCGAAGGGACAGGAGCCCGGAGCAACTTGGAATAGTCTTAGAGTAATTAGCATCCCAATGCCAGGACCAGCATGCAAATAAAGCCAAACGGAGTCTAGTGCTATTTTGGCATACTGGTGGCCTAACGCGAGGACATGGGTACTCCACCAGCTAGCATGGTGTGGAACTTGGGCTTAGACCCAAGCTGGATGTAGAATAAGGACAGGCATACAAATGGAAGCTAGACTATGCCTCAGGTTGGTTAGCCATGCCCGACCTACCCATTATCCCTACTATATATTTAGAACCCCCTACAGCCCCCCCTTTGAGGAACACACGCTTTGGGCTTTCACCTCAAGCCTCCCTTAGTATCAAGAGTTAGTCTCTAGGACAAGCTCAAAACTTACTAAATATAGAATAGGCGCTAAATTGCAAATTTGGGCATAGGACGAACACCATTGTGTTCAAGCCGATTTCTACATTCCATAGATATGCCAAATGAGCAAATCTGGACACTTTCCATAATTAGCATTTGGGACCGAAATGAGACTAACACAAAGGGCATGATAGCGAGGGTGTTTGGCAGACACGGTAAGCTATCATGTAGCGATATTAAGGGACTAATCTCAATACACAAGGGTTCTTGTCACTAGCAAGTGCAAGACATAACGAGACGGGAACTCCTTACTAGGCTAAGTATGCTTAGCTAATAACACGTAGGAATTCCGTTTTTATGCTCGTTTGGTCTAAGTACACTCGAAATACCCAGTTAACTCCACTAGCACAAGAGGGGCTGATAAAGGGTCCAGTAATACCAACCTCCTGTCATCGTGGCAGTAAGAAAAGAGTGTCCGTAAGGACTGGTTGACAGGTAACTTTTGATACCCGAAGTCACATTTGCGACACTCTCCCCCCCTAAGGAAGATCGACGTCCTCGTCGATGCATACTCGAGTCTAGAATACCGCCAAGGAAACAACTCCAAAAAAGTTCACAATATTCACACTATGTAAGAAATGCACCAACTTAAATGAGTTAGAAGACAACCTCTTTGTCTAACGCGGATGCGCTACCAGCTAAGACACCTTCCGGCCATTGCTGACAAGGAAATGACCAATGGTGTTAGCCACCCTTGCTGTGCTGGGTGTCACCCAGCTTATAAAAGTGTGATATGCCCCTACCTGCAGGGACCTAGAAAGAGAAGCCAGAACCCTCATGAGTAAAGAAACCAAAGATGTTGGTAAAGTTTAGATAGACTATTGTAAACAGGCAGTTAGAGTTGTTTACATAGTTATGCCCTTTTAACAGAATAAGGAACATCGACAGAGAGGCGGGTTATGTGACCAGTTGATAGTAGCTACCCCATGGCTAAAGATTTCACCATGCACACGAAGTGCCGAAGCTAGTTTGCCTATATTGGCCCAAACTCAAAGATCAATAGATGGATAATATCAAAGTCATAGACAATGATATCTTAGAGTCTTAATTATCAATGAAGAAATCTTAAATGAGAACACAAAAGTATTCCAAGTAAGTTATTATCTAATAAACCATTAGTATAGTATCATCATTTTCGAAAACATAGGATTGACCATCCAACAAAATTCAATAACAAATATATCATCAAGGAAACTTAATGATAAAACTTAATTACCGAAGATGGTAAATAGTATGCTAAATAACTTACCAAAGATAACTCAAAGAACACAAAGTATCAGTGACTAATAAGCAAGATGCTTGCGAATGTATCACCTGAAGGAAAGAACATTCTAATTTATCGAAACTAACTCGAGCAATAATCAATAGAACAGAATGAATGTGGCAAGACCAACAAACACTCATTCATGCCAACTATCACACTAACCAATCCGAATAGATCCCAGCCAACAACACCAAGGAACTCAAGTTGTCTAAGCAAGTGTTAGCAACATCCTATTGATGTTTCAAACCCAAGAGACCAATCCAAAGCAAACCACAAAGAACATGTGGTAATGCGAAAAGCCAAAAACCATCAAAGAGAATCACTAACCATCATGAAAGACCATCAATCATCCCATCAATAAAGAAATGCATAATCATCATTGAAGAAAGAATCTACCATCTTATAGAATGGCAAATCATTCTATATCAACAATAATCAAGCAAAAATCAAGTATCCTAGATGATAGTCAATCATTACCAATGATTGCCAACTACAACCAAATCATCAACACTATCTTCATCAAGACTAATGAAACTCAGTATCAATCTTTCGGAGAGACATCTCATTTCACTAAAATCTCAACATCAACAATGTCAACGACAAAGCATCACTTTAATGTCATCAACACCATAACAAAGCTAAAAGAAAGCAAGAGTGAATCACCACTCAAAACTCTCTTGCAACCAAGCTAACCAAAGTCAAAGATACCTTAGTTAGTATCCGAGACCAATTCTTCCACAATACTTAGTTTCAGATAACACATCACCAAGGAGTGAATCACCACGTCCAAGACTCAATAAAATCCAACACTACAAAGTAAACGCAACCAAATGATATCCACAGAGGTAGAGTTGATATGCTAACATGGAAAACCCATATAAGTCTAACGACATGATCCTCCACAACACTATTCGGTAAAGTAAACCTATCACTAATAAATCTTCATCGAGTGAAGCAAGTGTCAAACAGTCCTTGACGAGTCTATAAGCAATCACTAGCTGTAAAGCAACCAACAATCACTCTTTCAACTTGCCTTCATAAGACCCAAACACTAAACTTATGTCATCAGGTCATATACTTGTCCAATATGAATGTAATACCCAGACAAGATAGAGGTTCATAGACAAGCACAAACTAAATGACCACTCGAATCCAACTCAATTGCAATAAGCTCACTAATACATTTAGTCAATAGCTCTGAGCATGCCTTGAAGAGGCTAGCTATACAAGACCAACACTTAGTCGAAACTAAAGTGAAGACCATGAGATAGACTCATATCGGTACACAACCTCCACTTAGACAAAGCTATAGTACGGGTATCAACACCTCAACCTTAAACAACTAAGTTGGACATCACCATCCTCAACCAAGGCGTAGGGCTACCAAGACTAAGTCAAGATTAGTGAGAGTTCACTACTCTCATAGAGTCTAATGAAATGCAAGGTGCAACTTGCCGCCAAGCACAACGCTACAAAAGAAAGGCACAAGGGTCATCCTTCTTAGAAAAGTGCAACAACCACTTTTCTATACCAACTCCAGACTTTATCTAACTCAATTGCTTTAGCCCCAAAAATCAACATCCTTTTCGGGCCATATCATACAAACTACTTACTAAAGTTTAAGTTAACCAAAGTCAATTCCAACCCCTTCATTAGTTTGTACTGGCTTACAAAAACAAAATGGTTTTCGAGCAAAGTGATCAATAGATCAACCATCGGAAAAGTTTAAAAAAATTGGTGGAGAATTTTCCATCCCAGAGAAAGAATAACTCTCAGTTTAGGAATACAAACTTTCAAGACTCAACCAACTTCCTCTTACCAACAACTTCACATAGGTTCACTTCAACACCAATTCTCATGACCCATAGTATGCTTAAGCCTCGAACATCTTTACCCATTTTTCCGATATCCAACATCGACATCCGCAAAATGCAAATGGAACATCCAAGGCTTGATCATGAATACTATATCTTCAAATATCGATATTGCACTAACACTCTTCTTCAATCATTCTCAAGATCCAATGTGAAGCCAAAACACTAACAAAAAAAATGACATGGAAAATCAAGCTCTAAGGAAAATTCCTCATCACTCGAAATAACAATACCACTTCCAAACACAAGTTCTAGTAATGTCAATGCCTCAATTACACATCTTCTCCATCCAATAATTTACTCCAAGTGCTAATGGATCAACTAACAAGTTATACCAAGTGAATGCTATAACCCTTTCCAACACCTTATGGACAAACTTAAGGAAATAAGGTACCAACTTAAGCTTAGCATATGATAGATCACTATTGAGAATCTAGTCAAAGCTACTACAATGCTACTTCATGCAAGTAAACTAGCTTCACCATCAACCACTTTGGGGTTAATCATTGTTTACCCAAGCAACTTCGCAAACACATTGCTCATTATCACATGGATATGATATAAGTATCACAATGACTTGATCATTAATTGAGCAACACTATAAGCAATGCTTATATCATTACTTCAAAGGTTTATGTGAGTATCAAGTGCCAAATCGATCCAACAAAAATGCAACATAAATGCTACACTCTACCAATAGAGATTTACCACACTCAACACTACTAACTTTTGTTCACAACACGGACAAGCTCATGCCACTCTCTTTCCAACCAAACTCAAAACTAATCCAACACCAAGCTACTCAAGAAGCAATAGCAAGGTTCCCCGGAAAGAATTGAGCATTGTAACCCAAGTCTTCCAATAGCAAGCCTAGACAAAATGGTATAGCGCTTCACCGTTATCCATCCCATAACTCACAATTTGTAAAACCATCATTTCCAATTTGCATCAAGGTAGGAACTCTTGATTGCATAATGTGAACACGAGCAATGAGTTATATATCGTTGTGAATCATCTCTCCAAGAAGAGAAGATGATTTACGTGTTTGATCCTTTGTCCCTAACAACTCTCTTTTCGGTCTCATCTTTGACTAAACCTCAAGTTTGCTTTCACACTGCCTTTAGTCCAATTCAAGAAAAGTTTATGAGAGAGCACGGCAATGACTACCAAACCAATAGACTAATCCCTACAGTCTTGGTTAACTCACTTGCAATCATGCCTAGGAAGGATCCACTAGTGCTGTGCTAAACAGCTATGGACCAGCCTATTTGCCACTCATAGCAAACCCAGGGAAGGTTTATTTTCACCCACGGTACATGGAACAACTCATGGAACTACCGATAGGGTAAATCCTGCTAACGCAAAGTGTAACCTTGAGTTGCTAATGTGCCTCACTCACAAGCCCAAGCGCAAACTCGTGCTAAATGGAACAACTCAAATCCATCCTATGAGCCCAAGAGCAAGCTCACATTATTACGGTACAACAAGGTAACCAAATCCATACCCAAGGAACAAATGCGAAGCCTAAGCACCCAAACATGTACCCACTCGAATCATCGTTTTCATCTTTATGTATGCAACGAGACTAGTTGCCCAATCTCATTGTATAGTACTCGCTGAGACGTATCCTCTAATACCAAATGTAGCGCATGTGGTTTTGACACTTTATCCTATAGTGACTTACCATAGGATAACACCACGAAGCAGAACTTAACCCTCTATATGCCACGTGACAGATGCCATGTGTCACATGCCACATGTCCAAAGGAACATAGTGTGAAACCCGAGTTTTAGGGCCTTGGGCCACTAAACAAAAGAACGGTGCCAAACTCCTAAGCATGGAGCCAAGGAGTGACAGAACCGGACCACGAAGCAACTCTTGAGCATACAGCCCAAGGAGCGAAGGGACAGGAGCCCGAAGCGACTTAGAATAGTCCTAGAGTAACCAGCATCCCAATGCTAGGACCAGCACGCAAACAGAGCCAAATGAAGTCTAGAGTTATTTCGGCATACCGGTGGCATAACACGAGGACATGGGTACTCCCCTAGCTAGCATAGAATGGAACTTGGGCTTAGACCCAAGCCAGAAGCAGAACAAAGACAGGTACGCAAGCAGAAACTAGACTATGCCTCAAGTTGGTCAGCCATGCCTAACCTACCCACTATCCCTACTATACATTTGGAACCCCCCACAGCCCCGCCCTTGAGGAACACACGCTTTGGGCTTTCACCTCAAGCCTTCCTTAGTATCAGGAGTTAGTCTCTGGGACAAGCTTGAAACTTACTAAATATAGAATGACACTAGATTACGAATTTGGGCACGGGACGAACACCATTGTGTTCAGGCCGATCTCTACATTCTATAGATATGCCAAATGAGCAAATCTGGACACTTTCCATAAATAGCATTTGGGACCGAAATGAGACTAATACAAAGGTCATGATAGCAAGGGTGTTTGGCAGACACGATAAGCTATCATGTAGCGATATTGAGGGACCAATCTCAATACACGAGGGTTCTTGTCACTAACAAGTGCAAGACATAACGAGACAGGAACTCCTTACCGAGCTAAGTATGCTTAGCTAATAACACATAAGAATTCTGTCCTTATGCTTGTCCGGTCTAAGTACACTCGAAATTCTCAATTAATTCCACTAGCACAAGAGGGGCTGATAAAGGGTCCAGCAATACCAACCTTCTATCATTGTGGCAGTAAGGAAAGAGTGTCTGTAAGGACTGGCCAACAGGTAATTTTCAATACCTGAAGTCACATTCGCAACACTCTCCCCCCCTAGGGAAGATCGACGTCCTTGTCGATGCATACTCGAGTCTAGACCACCGCCAAAGAAACAATTCCAACAAAAGTTCACAGTGATCACATTATGTGAGAAATGCACCAACTTAAATGAGTTAGGAGGCAACCTCTTTGTCTAACACGGATGCACTACCAGCTCAGACACTTTCCGGCCATCACCGACAAAGAAATGACCAATGGAGTTAGCCACCCTTGCTGCTCTGGGTGTCACTCAACTTACAAAAGTGTGATACGCCCTTGCCTGTAGGAACATAGAGAGAGAAGCCAGAGGCCCCAACCCTCCTGAGCAAAGAAACCAAACCCGTCGGTAAGGTTTAGATAGACTATTGTAAACAAGTAGTTATAGTTGTTTACACAGTCATGCCCCTTTAATGGAATAAGAAACATCGACAGAGAGGCGGGTGATGTGACCAGTCGACAGTGGCTACCCCATGACTAAAGATTTCATTATGCACACAAAATGCCGAAGCCAGTCTACCTATACTGGCCTAAATTCAAAGATCAACAGATGGACAATATCAAAGTCATAGACAATGATATCTTAGAGTCTCAAGTATCAGTGATTAAATCTTATATGAGAACACAAAAGTATTCCAAGTAAGTTATCATCTGATAAAGTAGTATGATAGTGTAGAAACCACCAAAATCATCATAATTGGTAAATATAGGAATCACCATCCAACAAAATTTAATAGCAAGTATATCATCAAAGGAACTCAATGATTAACTATCAAAGATGGTAGACAATATGCCAAACAATCCAAATCTATCAAAACTAACTTGAGCAACAATCAATAGAATAGAATGAATGCGGTATGAACAACAAACACTCATTCATGCCAACTATCGCACTAACCAATCTGAATAGATTTTGGTCAACAATACTAAGGAACCAAAGTTGCTCAAGCAAACATCGGCAACATCCTATTGATGTCTCAAACCCAAGAGACCAATCCAGAGCAAACCATAAAGAACATGTGGTATTGCGAAAAGCTATAACCCATCAAAGAGAATAACTAACTATCATGAAAGAATAAGGATAATCAACTATCTTAGATTACCAATGATTGCCAAATGCAAAAACCAACGTCAATATCGAAGCTCATAAGCCAAAATGCCTTCCCCAACAACTTCTAATAAATGGAATAATGAGCATGAAAACTCAAAGAACCAAAAGCTCAAAGAAGTCTATAGCCAAGTCTTACCTAATAATGATCACAAGTCTTGCATAACTAATTTCAATGCTAAAGAAGAAATCATGGTACAACCCACAACATCCTCCTCAACACATCCATAAGCTAAATTTCATAATGCAAAGCTAATGAAGAGCATATCTGTATCAATCCAAAAGCTAAACATAACAAAACAATGCTCAACAAGTGATCATTAAACCGATCCTCGATGAATCCATCTATAGCAAGACGTAACTCACTTCATAACAAACATAAGAAGAATCATTAATGATCAATATATTCCAACTCAAATTTAACAAAGATTCAAATATTCCAATATTAATCATTAACTCTTCCTTTCGTAAAGCTAGCAAAGTCCATGGTTAAATCACTTTTCAAGGAAAAGCTCAAAGCTCAACCTTTACTAAACAATTTCATCGAGAACACAACTAACTCAAACTTGCCACTCAATTCGTTTGAACGCCAACATAGTTGCTAACTAGCAAATGCACGAATGCTAATAACACAAAACCATAACTAAACCATCAACACTATCTTCATCGAGACTAATGACACTCAACATCAATATTTCGGAGAAACATCTTATTTTACTCAAATCTCAACATCAACAATGTCAATGATAAAGCATCACTTCAATGCCATCAACACCATAATAAAGCTAGAAAAAAGCATGAGTGAATCACCACTCAAAACTCCCTAACAACTAAGTTAACCAAGGTTGAAGATACTTTACTCAGTATCCAAGACTAATCCTCCAACAATACTCAGTTTCAGATAACATATCGTCTAGGAGTGATTTACCATGTCCAAGACTCCATGAAATCTAACACCATGGACTGAACGCAACCAAATGATATCAATAGAGGTAAAATCGACATGTCAACATGGAAAACTCATGTAAGTCCAATGACACGATTCTCCGTAACACCATCTGGTAAAGCAAGCCCATCACTGCTAAATCATCATCGAGTGAAGCAAGTGTCAAACAGTTTTCAACAAAGTCTTCAAGCAATCACTAGTCACAAAACAACTAACAATCACTCTTTAACTTGTTTTCACGAGACCCAAACACTAAACTCATGCCATTGAGTCATATACTCATCCAACATGAACGTAATATCTCAAGTACAAGATAAAGGTTCATGGACAAGCATGAACTAAATGACTACTCAAATCCAACTCAACCGCAATAAGCTTACTAATGCATTTAGCCACTAGCTCTGAGCATGCCTTGAAGAGGCTACCTATGCATAATCAACACTCAATCAAAACTAAAGTGAAGACCATGAGATGGACTTATATCGGTATACAACCTCCTCATAGACAAAGCTATAGTACAGGTATTAACATCTCAATCTCAAACAACTAAGTTAGACATCATTATCCTCAGCCAAGGCGCAGGGCCATCAAGACTAAGTCAAGATTAGTGAGAGCTCACTACTCTCATAGAGTCTAACGAAATGCAAGGTGCAACTTGCCACCAAGCATAACGTTACAAAAGAAAGGCAGAAGGGTCACCTTTCTAGAAAAGCGCAACAACCACTTTTCTACACCAACTCCAGACTCTATCCAACTCAATTGCATTAGCCTCAAAAGTCAGCATCCCTTTCGAGCCGCATCATACAAACTACATACTAAGGTCTAAGCTAACCAAAGGTAGCTCCAACCCATTCACTAGTTTGTATTGGCTTAGGAAAATGGAATGGTTTTCGGACAAAGTGATCAACATATGAACCATTAAAAAAGCCTAAGAAAATTTATGGAAATTTTTCCATCCTAGTGAAAAAATGACTTTTAGTCCAGGAATACAAACTTTCAAACTCAACCAACTTTCTCTTACCTACAACTTCAATAAGTTCACTTCAACACAAATTCTCATGATCCAACAGTATGTCTAAGCATCAAACATCTTTGCCCATACTTCTGACATCCAACATCTACATCCGTAAAATGTAAAATGAACATCCAAGGCTTGATCATGAAGACCATATCTTCGGATATCCACATTGCACTAACACTCTTCTTCAACCACCTTCAAAATTTAATGTGAAGCCAAAACACTAACAAAAAAAATGACATGGAAAATCAAACTCTAAGGAAAATTCCTTGAAAATTCCTCATCACTCAAAATAACAATGCTACTTCCACTAACACAAGTGCTAGTGATGTTAATGCCTCAACTACACATTTTCTCCATCCAACAATCTACCCTAAACCAACAAGCCATAGCAAGTGAATGTTATAACTCTTTTTTAACACCTAATGGGCAAACCCTCAAGGAACAAAGAACCAACTTAAGCTTAGCATAATGGACCACCATCGAGAATCTAGTTAAAGCTACTACAATGCTACTATATGTAAGTAGATTAGCTTCACCATTAACCACTTTGGGGTTGATCATCTTTTGATCAAGCAACTTCGTAAACATATTGCTCATTATCACATAGGCATGATATAAAAATCACAATGACTTGATCATCAATTGAGTAACAAAACGAGCAATACCCACATCATTACTTCAAAGGTTTATGTGACTATGAAGTGTCAACTCGATTCGACAAAATGCAACATAAATGCCACACTCTACCGATAGAGATTTATAACACCCAACACCACTAACTTTCGTTCACAACACGGACAAGTTCATGCCACTATCTTTCAGACTAAACTCAAAACTAATCCAAAACCAAGCTACTCAAGGAGCAATAGCAAGGTTCCCAGAAAAAGAATTGAACATTGCAACCCAAATCTTCAATAGCAAGCTTAGATAAAATGGTTTAGCGCTTCACTGCTATCCATCCCATGACTCACCACTTGTAAGACCACCATAACCAATATGCATCAAGGTAGGGACTCTTGATTGTATAATGCGAACATAAGCAATGAGTTACACCTCGTTGCAAATCATCCTCTAAAAAGAAAAAATGATTTATGTATTTGATCCTTTGTCTTCGATGACTCTCTTTTCGGTCTCATCTTTGACTAAACCTCAAGCTTGCTTTCGCACTGCTTTCAGTTCAATCCAAGAAAAGTTTGAGAGAGAGCACG
Organism: Selaginella moellendorffii; assembly: GCF_000143415.4. Lineage (NCBI taxonomy): Eukaryota > Viridiplantae > Streptophyta > Lycopodiopsida > Selaginellales > Selaginellaceae > Selaginella > Selaginella moellendorffii. The sequence continues at coordinate 1,636,817 of NW_003314296.1, read as the reverse complement.
GCAATGACTACTTGAATCAATAGACTAATCCCTATAATCTTGATTGATCCACTTATAATCATGCCTAGGAAGGATCCACTAGTGTCATGCTAAACAACTATAGACTAGCCTATTTACCACTCATAGCAAACCCAAAGAAGGTTTACTTTTACCCATGGTACAAGGAACAACTTATGGAACCACTAGAACAACAATAGGCTAGCATTAATCCTGCCAACTCAAAGTGTAACTTCAAGTTGCTAATGTGCTTCACTCACGAGCCCAAGCCTAAGCTCATGCAAATGGAATATCTCACATCTATCTTATGAGCCTAAGAGCAAGCTCATACAATGCGGTACAAAAAGGTAACCAAATCCATACATAAGGAACGATTACGAAGCCTTTGCACCCAAACGTGTACCTACTCGGATCATCATTTTCATCTTTGCATATACAACGAAACTAGTTGCCCAATCTCATTGGATAATACTTGCCGAGACTCATCCTCTAATACCAAATGTACTGCATATGGTTTTTACCCTTTATCCTATAGTGATTTACCATAGGATAACACCACGAAGTGGAAACTAAACCCTCTTTATGCCAGGTGACTCATGCCACGTGTCATATGCCACATGTCTAAAAGACAGTGATGTGGAACCCGAGGTTCAGGGCCTTGGGCCACTGAATGAAGGAACAGTGCCAAACTCCCAAGCATGGAGCCAAGGAGCATTAGCATTAGAGCACGAAACGACTCCCGAGCATATAGCCTAAAGAACGAAGGGACAAGAGCCCGGAGCGACTTGGAACAATCCTAGAGTAACCAGCATCCCAATGCCAGGACTAACATGCAAAATTGTAGCACATGTGGTTTTGACCCTTTATCCTATGGTGATTTACCATAGGATAACACCACGAAGCGGAACATAACCCTGCCACGTGACAGATGCCACGTGTCACATGCCACGTATCCATGGCACGTGTTCATAGGAACCCAAGGTTCAGGGCCTTGGGCCACTGAAAGGAGGAACGGTGCCAAAACCCCCAAGCATGGAGCCAAGGAGTGACAGAACCGAACCACGGAGCAACTCCCGAGCATGCAGCCCAAGGAGCAAAGGGACAGGGGCCCAGAGCAACTTGGAACAGTCCTGGAGCAACCAGGATCCCAATGCCAGGACTAGCACGCAAAACGGAGCCAAATGGAGTCTAGCGTTATTTTGGCATACCAGTGGCCTAACGTGAGCTAGCATGGAATGGAACTTGGGCTTAGACCCAAGCCGGACGCAGAACAAGGACAGGGACGCAAGCGGAAGCTAGACTATGCCTCAGGTTGGTCGGCCATGCTCGACCTACCCACTATCCCTACTATACATTTGGAACCCCCCACAGCCCCCCCCCCCCCCCCCCCTTGAGGAACACACGCTTTGGGCTTTCACCCCAAGCCTCCCTTAGTATCAGGAGTTAGTCTCTGGGACAAGCTCGAAACTTACTAAATATGGAATGTCCCTAGATTGTGAATTTGGACACAGGACGAACACCATTGTCTTCAAAACAATCTCTACATTCCGTAGATATGCCAAATATGCTTTATTTCGTTAAAGTGGAACTTATTCAGTAAAATGGGACATTAATTAACATGTGTCCACATGCCATTTCCTAGTACTTAATTAATATTTATTAATATTTCTATCAGTTTTTTAATTTATTTTTTATATTTCACAATATTATAACACAAAATCATATGAAAAGTTTTTAATTTATAAATTATAAAGTTAAAACTTCAATTTTTTATTGTTGTTATAAAAATGGCATGTGGCCACACACCATAAGTGGGATAATGAAAAATTCCACTTTAACGAAATAAAGCATAAATGAGCAAATCTGAACACTTTCCATAAATAGCATTTGGGACCGAAATGAGACGAACACAAAAAGAATGATAGCGAGGGTGTTTGGCAGACACGGTAAGCTATCATGTAGCGAATATTGAGGGACCAATCTCAATATCGTGGGGGTTCTTGATACTAGCAAGTGCAAGCCAATGACTCAAGTGTGAGACACAAAATCCCTAGGCCCCAAAGTGGAGCCGGAGGGGCGCCACATGGTAGTGGCCGAAGCGAAAGCCAAATGAGCGTAACACGTTTGGACTAAAAGCTCTGCCTTGAAAGGTCGAGAGCGGGAGTGGAACTCCCAACGAAGTGCTCGAGGAACAAGCACAAAGAGAGCAATAAGCGAGGCTCCAAAAAGGGACCCAAAAGGACCAACACATGACACGTAGAAGTGTCTGAGAAGGACCCAAGTTGGAGTCCGAAGTGGAGTCCGAGAAAGACCCCGAGATGGAGTCCGAGATGGAGTCCGAGATGGACCCGAGATGGGACCCGAGATGGACCCAAGATGGAGTCCGAGATGGAGTCCGAGATGGAGTCCGAGATGGACCCGAGATGGACCCGAGATGGAGTCCAAGATGGAGTCCGAGAAGGACCCGACATGGAGTCCGAGGTGGAGTCCGAGATGGAGTCCGAGATGGACCCGAGATGGACCCGAGATGGAGTCCGAGATGGAGTCCGAGATGGACCCGAGATGGACCCGAGATGGAGTCTGAGATGGACCCAAGATGGAGTCCGAAGTCGAGACCGGGACCAAGACCGAGACCGAGACCGAGGCCAAGGCCGAGCCCGAGTCCGAGTCCGAGTCCGAGTCCGAATCCGAGTCTGAGTCCGAGTCCGAATCCGAGTCCGAGTCCAAGTCCGAGTCCGAGTCCGAGGTCAAGTCCGAGTTCGAGTCTGAGAGGGTGAAAGCCCAAAGCGTTCATCTCCCAGACCCTGGGGGGTTTGGTGAGCTCCAAAAGTATAGTAGGGGGGGAGGACTGCAGTAGAGCCAATTTGGCCAGGAAAGGCCAGTTTGGCCCAGGAAGGCCGGACCCAGTGTTGGGTGATGAGCTGCCCATTGGGAAGTCCATGACTAGAGTGAACACGGACCGACAAGCGGGGTAGCTTGGTGAAGTGTTCATGAGCCGGCTCTAGTTCCCCCTGGAGATCGACTGGCTGATGCTCCCAGTCCAAGTGTGGGTGGCACTACCTACTTGGATACCTGTCGTGGCTCAACGGAACCTCGCTCTAAGCCCATGGCTAGAGCACCTAAAGGTGAAAGTCAGGGAGAGTACCCATGAGGCTTGCGTAAGGCCACGGTGTTCCGAAATGTTTTCCCAAAGTCCCAAACGGTGAAAGGGAAGAGGAGTAGGCCTCTAATGCAGTGACCAAGGATACGGTCACATGGTGAGGAAGTCCTAAAGGATAGTGGGACTTAGTGGTCGGGCCGGTGGGCCTTGATCCAGTGGCAGTGTTGGTGAACACGGCCTTGGACGAGAAGGGACTTGGTGGGGACTGGAAAAGAGATGTCGGGAAGGCTATTCCCCATATTTGCGGACATCCCAGGGATGCTAAGGAGTGGATCTAGGATGATCACTCACGGACGGATGGCCCAGTCTTTGAGAGACGGGACTATGATGCCGGTGGCGTTAGACCAAAGGTGTGACCAAGGTGAATGGGCATGGCTTTAGCGTAACGGGCCAATATGTCGGGGGTGCCTTGGGGTGTCGGTCATCGGACCTGACACATGGAGCACTTGGACCAAGTGCAAAGGTTGAGTGGCATAGATGCCGTTCTCGGGGCTAGCAAGCCCCAAGTCCTGAGAGGGACTTATGGAGGTTGTGAATAAGACTCCTCCAAGTGGTCGGAGATGCGGTTAAGTGACTAAAGTAGAATCGAAAAATTAGTCACTTACATCAAGTTTCTCAAACCAGGCCGAGTATGCTCAGCAAGAAACACATAGGGTTCCTACTTTATGTTTATCCAATCTAAGTGTATGGTCATTGATCAGTTTCTCAACTAGCTCAAGTGGGAAACTGATAACGGGTCCAGCCATACCGACCTCCTGCCATCGTGGCAGTAAGGAAAGAATATCCGAAAGGACTAGCCGATAGGTAACTGTGAGACACAAAATCCCTAGGCCCCAAAGTTGTCGCGAATGTGACTTCGGGTATCGAAAGTTACCTGTCGACCAGTCCTTACGGACACTCTTACCTTACTGCCACGATGGCAGGAGGTCGGTACTGCTGGTTCCCTTTATCGGCCCCTCTTGTTCAAGTGTTAGTAAACTGGACTTTGCATCTGTACTTGGCCGGATGAGCATAAGGAAGGAATTCCTAAGTGTCTATTTAGCTGAGCATACTTGGCCCGGCTTGTTAGTTCTCTTTTGCTCTGTCTTGCACTGGCTTGACAAGAACCCTCGCGTATTGAGATTGGTCCCTCAATATCGCTACATGATAGCTTACTGTGTCTGCCAAACACCCTCGCTATCATGCCCTTTGTGTTAGTCTCATTTCGGTCCCAAATGCTATTTATGGAAAGTGTCTAGATTCGCTCATTTGGCATATCTACGGAATGTAGAGATTGTCCTAAACACAATGGTGTTTGTCCCGTGTCCAAATTCGCAATCTAAGGACATTCCATATTTAGTAAGTTTCGAGCTTGTCCCAGAGACTAACTCCTGATACTAAAGGAGGCTTGGGGTGAAAGCCCAAAGCGTGTGTTCCTCAAGGGGGGGGGGGCTGTGGGGGGTTCCAAATGTATAGTAAGGATAGTGGGTAGGTTGGGCATGGCCGACCAACCTGAGGCATAGTCTAGCTTCCGCTTGCGTGCCTGTCCTTGTTCTGCGTCCGGCTTGGGTCTAAGCCCAAGTTCCATTCCATGTTAGTTGGTGGAGTACCCATGTCCTCACGTTAGGCCACCAGTATGCCAAAATAGTGCCAGACTCCGTTTGGCTCCGTTTTGCGTGCTGATCCTGGCATTGGGATGCTAGTTGCTCCAAGACTATTCCAAGTCGCTTCGGGCTCCTGTCCCTTCGCTCCTTGGGCTTCATGCTCGGGAGTTGCTCCATGGTTCGGTTCTGTCACTCCTCAGCTCCACGCTTGGGAGTTTCGCACCGTTCCTTTGTTTAGTGGCCCAAGGCCCTAAACCTCGGGTTCCTATGGACACGTGGCATGGACATGTGGCATCTGTCACGTGGCACAAAGAGGGTTTAGGTACCACTTCATGGTGTTATCCTATGGTAAATCACCATAGGATAAAGGGTCAAAACCACGTGCGCTACATTTGGTATCAGAGGATAAGTCTCGGCGAGTACTATCCAATGAGACTGGGTAACTAGTCTCATTGCATACGTAGAGATGAAAACGATGATCCAAGTGGGTACACGTTTGGTGCAAAGGGTTCACCTTCGTTCCTTGGGTATGGTTTTGGTTACCTTTTGTACCTAATAATGTGAGCTTGCTCTTGGGCTCATAGGATGGATTTGAGGTGCTCCGTTAGCATGAGTTTACGCTTGGGCTCGTGAGTGAGGCACATTAGCAACTCAAGGTTACACTTTGAGTTGGCAGGATTAATGTTAGCCTATCGATGGTTCCATGAGTTGTTCCATGTACTGTGGGTGAAAGTAAAACTTCCCTGAGTTTGCTATGAGTGGCAAATAGGTTGGTCCATAGTTGTTTAGCACGGCACTAGTGGATCCTTCCTAGGCATGATTATAAGTGGATCAATCAAGACTATAGGGATTAGTCTATTGATTCAAGTAGTCATTGCCATGCTTTCTCATAAACTTTTCTTGGACTGGACTGAAGGCAGTGCAAACGCAAGCTTGAAGTGTAGTCAAAGATGAGACCGAAAAGAGAGTCATCAGGGACGAAGGATCAAACACATAAATCATCTTCTCTTCTTGGAGAGATGATTTGCAACGAAGTGTGACTCATTGCTCGTGTTCACATTATGCAATCAAGAGTCCCTACCTTGATGCATGTTGGAGATGATGGTCTTACAAATGGTGAGTTGTGGGATGGATAGCGGTGAAACGTTATACCATTTTGTCTAGGCTTGCTATGGAAGACTGGTGTTGCAATGCTCAATTCTTTTCCGAGGAACTTTGCTATTGCTCCTTGAGTAGCTTGGTGTTGGATTAGGGTTGAGTTTGGTCGAAAAGAGAGTGGCATGAGTTTGTCCATGTTGTGAACAAAAGTTAGTGGTGCTGAGTGTTGTAAATCTCTATCGGTGGAGTGTGGCATTTATGTTGCATTTTGTCGAATCAAGTTTGCACTTGATACTCACATAAACCTTTGAAGTAATGACATAGACATCGCTCGTGGTATTGCTCAATTGATTGTCAAGTCATTGTGATTTTTATATCATATCCATGTGATAATGAGCAATGTGTTTACAAAGTTGCTTGGTTAAACGATGATCAACCCCAAAGTGGTTGATGGAGAAGCTAATCTACTTACATGAAGTAGCATTGTAGTAACTTTGACTAGGTTCTCGATAATGGTCCATTATGCTAAACTTAAGTTAGTTCCTTGTTTCCTTGAGGGTTTGCCCATAAGGTGTTGGAAAAGGGTTGTAGCATTCATTTGCTATAGCTCATCAGTTGATCCGTTAACACTTGGAGTAGATTATTGGATGGAAAAGATGTGTAGTTGAGGCATTGACATTACTAGCACTTGTGTTAGTGGAGGTGGCATTGTTATTTTAAGTGATGAGGAATTTTCCTTAAAGCTTGATTTTTCATGTCATTTTTCTTGTTAGTGTTTTAGCTTCATATTGGATCTTGAAGGTGGTTGAAGAAAAGTGTTAGTGCAATGTGAATATCCAAAGATATGGTCTTCGTGATCAAGCCTTGGATGTTCATTTTGCATTTTTGCGGATATCGGTATTGGATATCGGAAGTATGGGCAAAAAGATGTTCGATGCTTAGCATACTATGGGTCTTGAGAATTTGTGTTGAGGTGAACTTATGTGAAGTTGTTAGTAGGAGGAAGTTGGTTGAGTCTTGGAAGTTTGTATTTCTAGACTAAGAGTCATTCTTTCTCTAGGATGGAAATTTTTCCACAAATTTTCTTAGGCTTTTCCAATGGCTGATCTGTTGATCACGTTGCCCGAAAACCATTCCATTTTCGTAAGCTATTACAAACTAGTGAAGGGGTTGGAGTTGACTTCAGTTGGCTTAGACCTTAGTATATAGTTTGTATGATGCAACCTGAAAAGGGATGCTAACTTTTGGGGCTAAGGCAATTGAGTTGGATAGAGTCTAGAATTGGTGTAGAAAAGTGGCCGTTGCACTTTTCTAAGAAGGGTGACCCTTGTGCCTTTCTTCTGGCGTTCTGCTTGGTAGTAGGTTGCACCTTGCATTTCGTTAGACTCTATGAGAGTAGTGAGCTCTCACTGATCTTGACTTAGTTTTGGTAGCTCTGCACCTTGGCTGAGGATAGTGATGTCCAACTTAGTTGTTTGAGGTTGAGATGTTAGTACCCGTACTATAACTTTGAATATGAGGAGGTTGTGTACCGATATGAGTCCATCTCATGGTCTTCACTTTAGTTTTGACTGAGTGTTGATTGTGCATAGTTAGCCTCTTCAAAGCATGCTCAGAGCTGTTGGCTAAACGCATTGGTGAGCTTATTGCGATTGAGTTGGATTCGAGTAGTCATTTAGTTCGTGCTTGTCCATGAACTTTTATCTCGTACATGGGGTATTACGTTTATATTGGACAAGTATATGACTCGATGACATGAGCTTAGTGTTTGGGTCTTATAAAGGCAAGACAAGTGATTGTTGGTTGCTTTACAACTAGTGATTGCTTGTAGACTTTGTCAAGGGCTTTTGACATTTGCTTCACTCGATGATGATTTAGCAGTGATGGGCTTGCTTTATCAGATGGGGTTGCGGAGGATCATGTCGTTAGACTTACATGGGTTTTCCATGTTGGCATGTCGACTCTACCTCTGTTGATATCATTTGGTTGCGTTTAGTTCATAGTGTTAGATTTCATTGAGTCTTGGACGTGGTGATTCACTCCTTGAGAAAGTGTTATCTGTAATTGAGTTTTGCTAAAGGATTGGTCTCGGATACTAACTAAAGTATCTTCGACCTTGGTTAGCTTGGTTGCTAGAGAGCTTTGAGTGGTGATACACTCGTGCTTTCTTCTAGCTTTGTTCTAGTGTTGATGGCATTGAAGTGATGCTTTGTCGTTGACATTGTTGATGTTGAAATTTTAGTGAAATGAGATGTCTCTCTGCAAGATTGATGTCGAGTTTCATTAGTTTTGATGAAGGTAGTGTTGATGATTTGGCTATAGCTTATGTTATTAACATTCGTACATTTGCTAGTTAGCAACTGTGTTGACGTTCAAATGAACTGAGTGGCAAGTTTGAGTTAGTTGTGTTCTAGACGAGATTATTTAGTAGGGGTTAAGCTTTGGCTTTTCCTTGAAAAGTGATTCAGTCGTGAACTATGCTAACTCTACAAGCGGAAGAATTAATGATTGATATTGGAATGTTTGAATCCTTATTGAATTTGAGTTGGAATATATTGATCATTGATGATTCTTTTTGTGCTTGTTATGACGTGAGTTACGTCTTGCTATAGATGGATTCATGGAGGATCGTTTGGTCACTTGTTGAGCATAGCTTCGTTATGCTTAGCTTTTGGATTGATGCAGATATGCTCTTCATTAGCTTTGGCATTATGAAGTTTAGCTTATGGATGTGTTGAGGAAGATATTGTGGGTTGCACCATAATTTCTTCTTTAGCATTGAAGTTAGTTCATGTGAGACTTGTGATCATTGTTAGGAAAGACTTGGCTATAAACTTCCTTCAGCTTTTGGTTCTTTGAGTTTTATGCTCGTTGTTCCATTTGTTAGAAGTTGTTGGGGAAGGCATTTTGGCTCATTAGCTTCGATGTTGAAGTTTGTTTT
>NW_003314296.1:1498301-1627644 GCF_000143415.4 Selaginella moellendorffii | reverse complement strand
ATTCATTCTATTCTGTTGATTATTGCTCAAGTTAGTTCTGATAGATTGGGATGTTATTTCTTTCGGGTGATACATTCGCGAGCATTGTGCTTGTTAGTCAATGATACTTTGTGTTCTTTGAGTTATCTTTCGTAAGTTGTTTGGCATTCTATCTGCGATGTTTGATAGTTAAGTTTTATCATTGAGTTTCTTTGATGATATCCTTGCTATTGAATTTTGTTGGATGGTGATTCCTATGTTTACCAATTATGATAATCTTAGTGGTTCCTATACTCTACAATATTAGTTTATCGGATGATAACTTACTTGGAATACTTTTGTGTTCTAATATAAGAGTTACTCACTGATAATTAAGTCTCTAAGATATCATTGTTTATGACTTTGATATTGTCCATCTATTGATCTTTGAGTTTGGGCCAGTATAGGCAGACTGGCTTCGGCACTTCGTGTGCATGGTGAAATCTCTAGTCATGGGGTAGCTACTGTAGACTGGTCACATAACCCGCCTCTCTGTCGATGTTCCTTATTCCGTTAAAAGGGGCGTGACCGTGTAAACAACTCTAACTGCCTATTTACAGTAGTCTATCTAAACCTTACCGACGGGTTTGGTTTCTTTGCTCAGGAGGGTTGGGGCCTCTAGCTTCTCTCTCTATGTCCCTGCGGGCAGGGGTGTATCACACTTTTGTAAGCTGGGTGACTCCCAGAGCAGCAAAGGTGGCTGACTCCGTTGGTCATTTCCTTGTCGGCGACGGCCAGAAGGTGTCTGAGCTGGTAGTGCATCCGCGTTAAACAAAGAGGTTGCCCCCTAACTCATTTAAGTTGGTGCATTTCTCACATAGTGTGAGTACCGTGAACTTTTTCTGGAGTTGTTTCCTTGACGGTATTCTAGACTCGAGTGTGCATCGACGAGGACGTCGATCTTCCCTAGGGGAGGAGAGTGTCGCAAATGTGACTTCGGGTATCAAAAGTTACCTGTCAACTAGTCCTTACGGACACTCTTACCTTACTGCCACGATGGCAGGAGGTCGGTACTGCTGGTTCCCTTTATCGGCCCCTCTTGTTCAAGTGTTAGTAAACTGGACTTTGCATCTATACTTGGCCGGATGAGCATAAAGAAGGAATTCCTAAGTGTCTATTTAGCTGAGCATACTTGGCCCGGCTTGTTAGTTCTCTTTTGCTCTGTCTTGCACTGGCTTGACAAGAACCCTCGTGTATTGAGATTGGTCCCTCAATATCGCTACATGATAGCTTACCGTGTCTGCTAAACACCCTCGCTATCATGCCCTTTGTGTTAGTCTCATTTAGGTCCCAAATGCTATTTATGGAAAGTGTCTAGATTCGCTCATTTGGCATATCTACGGAATGTAGAGATTGTCCTGAACACAATGGTGTTTGTCCCGTGTCCAAATTCGCAATCTAAGGACATTCCATATTTAGTAAGTTTCGAGCTTGTCCCAGAGACTAACTCCTGATACTAAAGGAGGCTTGGGGTGAAAGCCCAAAGCATGTGTTCCTCAAGGGGGGGGGGGGGGGGGGGGGGGGCTTTTTTGCCCTCCCAAAATCTATTTAAAGATATCGGTTTGGTTCGGCAAAACCCACCAAACCGGGGGAAAAGCTAACTTCCCCTTGGGGGGCTTTCCTTTTTTTGGGGCCGGGTTGGGGTTAAACCCCAATTTCCTTTCCTGGTAATTGGGGGGAGACCCCTTTCCCCCCCTTAAGCCCCCCGTATTCCCAAAAAACCCCCAAACCTTTTTGGCCCCGTTTTGCGTGTTGATCCTGGCATTGGGATGCTAGTTGCTCCAAGACTATTCCAAGTCGCTCCGGGCTCCTGTCCCTTCGCTCCTTGGGCTTCATGCTCGGGAGTTGCTCCATGGTTCGGTTCTGTCACTCCTCAGCTCCACGCTTGGGAGTTTCGCACCGTTCCTTTGTTCAGTGGCCCAAGGCCCTGAACCTCGGGTTTCTATGGACACGTGGCATGTGACACATGGCATCTGCCACGTGGCACAAAGAGGGTTTAGGTACCGCTTCGTGGTGTTATCCTATGGTAAATCACCATAGGATAAAGGGTCAAAACCACGTGCGCTACAAAAGTGGAGCCAGAAGGGTGCCATGTGGTGGTGGCCAAAGCAAAAACCAAACGAGCGTAACAAGTTTGGACTAAAAGCTCCGACTTGAAAGGTTGAGAGCGGGAGTGTAACTCCCAACAAAGTGCTCGAGGAACGAGCACGAAGCGAGCAATAAGCGAGGCTCCAAAAAGGGACCCAAAAGGACCAACACATGACACGTGGAAGTGTCCGAGATGGACCCAAGTTGGAGTCCGAAGTGGAGTCCGAGATGGACCCGAGTTGGAGTCCGAAGTGGAGTCCGAGATGGACCCGAGTTGGAGTCTGAAGTGGAGTCCGAGATGGACCCGAGTTGGAGCCCGAAGTGGAGTCTGAGAAGGACCCCGAGATGGAGTCCGAGAAGGACCCTGAGATGGAGTCCGAGGTGGAGTCCAAGGTGGACCCGAGATGGAGTCCGAGATGGATCCGAGATTGAGTCCGAAACGGACCCAAGATGGAGTCCGAGATGGACCCGAGATGGAGTCCAATGTGGAGTCCGAGGTGGACCTGAGATGGACCCGAAATGGAGTCCAAGATGGAGTCCGAGATAGACCCGAGATGGAGTCCGATATGGACCCGAGATGGAGTCCGAGATGGACCCGAGATGGAGTCCGAGATGGACCCAAGATGGACACGAGATGGAGGCCGAGATGGAGTCTAAGATGGACTTGAGATGGAGTCCGAGATGGAGTCCGAGATGGACCCGAGATGGAGTCCGAAGTCGAGACCGAGACCAAGACCGAGACCGGGACCGAGACCGAGATTGGGACCGAGACCGAGACCGAGCCCGAGCCCGAGACCAAGCCCGAGTCCGAGTCCGAGTCTGAGAGGGTGAAAGCCCAAAGCGTTCGTCTCCCAGACCCTGAGGGGTTTGCTGAGCTCCAAAAGTATAGTAAGGGGGAGGACTGCAGTGGAGCCAGTTTGGCCAGGAAAGGCCAGTTTGGCCCAAGAAGGCCGGACCTAGTGTTGGGTGATGAGCTGCCCACTGGGAAGTCCAAGACTAGAGTGAACACAAGCCGACAAGTGGGGTAGCTTGGTGAAGTGTTCAAGAGCCGGCTCTAGTTCCCCCGGGAGATCGACTGGCCGATGCTCCCAGTCCAAGTGTGGGTGGCACTACCTACTTGGATACCTGTCGTGGCTCAACAGAACCTTGCTCTAAGCCCATGGTTAGAGCACCTAAAGGTGAAAGGCGGGGAGAGTACCCATGAGGCTTGCGTAAGGCCACGGTGTTTCGAAATGTTGTCCCAAAGTCCCAAACGGTGAAAGGGAAGAGGAGTAGGCCTCTAATGTAGTGACCAAGGATACGGTCACATGGTGAGGAAGTCCCAAAGGATAGTGGGACTTAGCGGTCAAGCCTACGGGCCTTGATCCAGTGGCAGTGTTGGTGAACACGGCCATGGACTAAAAGGGACTTGGTGGGGACTGGAAAAGAGTTGTTGGGGAAGGCTATTCCCCATGTCTGCGGGCATCCTAAGGATGCTAAGGAGTAGATCTGGGATGATCGCTCATGGATGGATGGCCCAGTCTTTGAGAGACGGGATTATGATGCAGTGGCGTTAGACCACCGGTGTGACCAAGGTGAATGGGCATGGCCTAGCGTAACGGGCTGGTATGTCGGTGGTACCTTGGGGTGTCGGTCATGGGATCGGACACCTGGAGCACTTGGACCAAGTGCAAAGGTTGAGTAGCATGGATGCCATTCTCAAGGCTGGCAAGCCCCAAGTCCTAACTGGGACTTATGGAGGTTGTGAATGAGACTCCTCCAAGTGGTCGGAGGTGCAGTTAAGTGACTAAAGTAAAAAGGAAAAATTAGTCGTTTACATTTGGTATCGGAGCTGTTCCTTAGTTCGACTTTTATTGGTGCTCAAGTATATCACCACTGGTGTTGGCATCGGTAGGTCCGAGGAGTGGGCCTATCCTTGAGGAGTAGCAGGTCAGGAAGACATGGCTCTCCATTACAGTTCATGTGGGAACTTGTAGACAAGGTGGTGGATAGAAAAGGGCCAATAATGGAACAACTTTGGGATATTGGGAATAGTATAAGGTTTCCTCAGAGAGCTGAGGATGTGATCCAGATGAGTGTTTGACATAGCAAACGGGCTAACATAGTTGTGGTAAACAATTATAGTTGGGATCACGGGAAAGATGTAGACTCCAAAACAATAAAGGAGTCACAAGATTACCCTCATATAGTTGAGGCTGGTGCTCATAACTTTGAGACCAGAATTGATGACCATGGGAGGTCAAATACAGAAGAGGACACAAGTCCTTGAAATAGTAGCCGGGGCTACCTCTAATAAATGCTGGAACAACCCAAGGAGTTGGGGGTGTACTCAGAGGATGAGTTGGTATTCTCATCACATAAACAAGTGGTCCTAAGGGGCAAAAGGTTGCCCCAAGAGAACAAATCAAGTGTCGGAGGAACACTTGCAAAGATGGTCCTTGTGAGCAGGACCTGAATACAAGAAGTTGTATTCCAGCGAGTTGACACCTCGAAGACTAAAACCTCGCAGGTCGTTGGATTAGCAAAGTCTAAAATGCTGGATGACTCAAGTGGAGTCAGGGAATGGTCCTAAGGGATTGGTTGAAGCATTTGGATGGAGGTGTATGGTGCCCCATGAGGTATGGGGAGGATCATAAGATCCAAGTATGAGAACAGTGAGTATCTCATTGATGGCAGAATGTGCTATATTAAAGTCGTGGGAAAGATGTTCCCAGAAGAAAGCAACTTTGGCCTAGAGTTGGGTGCAAACACTATGGTGCGGTGCTAACGAATAGTTAGCATGAGGAACAACTATATTGGTCTTGGCAAAGACCTAAACATTAATAAATAGTGTTATAAGGATAGGCTCGTGGAGCCGAAGGTGCTAAGGCGTGCTACCTTGAGGTCAAGTTGGCGGGTTCATGAGAACTCCGTCCAAAGGAATCCCAATGGAAATAGGAATGGCATAGCTTAAGCTAGAAAGCATGCGGTTAGAGTGTGGTGACCCAGATAATGATGGAGGTGTGGAAACACCAGCAATGAGTTGTAGGACTTGACAACTATGAGGCAATTAAACAAAAGGGGCAAAATAATTTGTTAAACGGGTAGAAGGCAACTACCTAAGACTTCTTATTGGGATAAAGAAGTTAGATATACCCTTATGAGGGATAAATTGCTTATGCTGCGAAATAGTAAGTCAATGTCGTAAAGGGAATGCTCATTGCCAAAGAGGCCATCATTGGGACACCCAAGCACTCTAGAACACTAGAAGGTGATGTTTGGTGTCATGAGGGCAATGGATAATGCCCAAGGGACAAAGTCCCTAGCTAATGAAGGATAGGAGGTGCTATCCAAATGTCCAAGGTTGTGGAAACGGGAGAAGTCCGTCTACCCAAATTGGACAAAGCCAAAGAGGGATTTTAGCAAGGCTAGTGATAGGCATATAAAGGCCCATAAGTAGCAACGGTAATCCCAGTGTGTGGGATTACAAGGTGAGTATACCCAAATTGAGAAACCACTCCCTAGGCTGTCGGGTAGGTTCATCCCTATGAATACTTGCCAAGGCATGATAGAAAGTGCAAAGCTATCCTCCTAATTTGGAGGAGAATGACCGAAGGAAAGGTGTGAAGCCAAAAGCAAGTAGTAAAGGGATAGAACTGAACCATAGGAATTGACAGGCATGACCAAGGGTGGTTATGCAAGTTGGGAGTGGAAAATCAAGTGGGCACTCAAGCATGTTGTTACTAGTAACCGGGATGCCATGGAGAGTCAAAAACATGGGATTGTCCATGTTAGACTATATGGCAATTGGAAAGCTTACGAAAGGAGAGGCATTGGCAAGCTAAAGGGACAGAGTTCCTTCGAAAGGTTCCCAAAAAAAAAAAACAATTCTAGGTAACTAGATACCTAGAAAGCCAAGTGTAAATGGTTCATAGAATGCGTGAAATCAGAGTGGCGCAGCAGAAGCATAGTCTTGAAGTTTGCCATGAGGCGAGGCTATCAAGGTTGGGAAAGTAGTTCCCGAGTGTTCAAAGAGAGGGCTTTGAACGAAAGTCAATGGTTAAGGACTTTCACGCTTATGCAGGAACCATGTTACGGTGGCTAGATGACTTGCTAAGTGAGATTAACAAGTCGGGGGGAACAAATACCCTAGTTGAAGGTGCTAACTTCAAAAAGGGTGGCCTATGGGGCCAAGCATGAAGGAGTCTATACATGATCACAGACATGTCAAGTGAGAGGACTTGGCAGTGTGGAGGAACTAGGTTCCTAAGCTGTGATCTGTAGCGCACTTTAAATATAGGTTGGTGCACCGGCGTGGGGAGTCACGCTAGGCATCTTGTGTGATGCCGTCCGTAGATGCATATACGGAGGTTGGGTTCGAGTCCCGACCCGTGCTTGGGTTCGAGTCCCAAATCATTAGGGCATGGTGATGGTTTGGAATATGAGGACACTCATATTTGTGGTTATGGACTCTCAGTGGGGAGACTGGTTTGGGCACACCGCCAAGCGAGGGATGCCTCAGAGTCGTGATGCACAGTTAGATTGTTTAGTGTGAAAGCTCGGCATATCTAACTTGAACGCTTTGGTGCAAGTGGCACCAAGGACGTGGTGAGTGAGATGGGGACACCTAATCTCAGTTGCTATGGACCCTTGGCCGTAAGGGCTGGCTTGGGTGCACTGCCAAGCGTGGGGGATGCCCCCGGGGTTATGGTCAACAACTTGAAGGTCTAGAAGACCAAGTACCTCTTGGCAACTCTATTAAGGTGCTGAGGTGAGATCACTAGGTGATCTTATGGCCAAATAAGGACAAGGTCCTTGGTTGGCTAAGGAATGAAGTTCCTAGTTCAAAATGTTGATTTGAACTATTTAAGATGGTGTGGCTTGGTCAAGATGACCAAGAGGGAAGAGCACTTAAGGGAAATGAGATATGTCAATGCGATGGCATAGTGAGTCCGAGGAAAGTAGTCTCTATAAGAGACCCCTGGGAGGGTCATGAAGTTGGGCCATGGATAAAGCCCACAGCAAAAGATGCTAAAGAGACGTACTAGGGGTGAACACCCTTCGGACTTGGCAAAGAAGAGTCTTTGCTATAGAACCGAAAGGATACCTCGAAAATGGAGGTAGCGATCCTATGTTGCTGAGTGCAACAATCAAGGATAGGAGCAAAAGACTGTGGCTAAGTAAAGAGCCATAGGAATCATGGGAAAGAATCCAAATGGCAAAGTTAGGCCAAGAACACTAAGGTGTTGGGTGCTAACGGATTGTCGGAAAGGCAATGTGTTCCCAAGGATGGATTCTCAATTGCTCCGATTTGGCGAAAGCGGAAGCTCCAAAGGTGGGAGCAGTAAGGTAGCCAAATGATAGGGCCGTGGACAGCCCTAGCACAAAATATGATAACTGGAACTTAATGCCAAAGGTGGCATGAAATCGAACAAAGGATGATGGTGCCCTCAAGTAGAGAACTTCTAGGATGAGAAAGTGGAGTTGCACAATATGTGCAATGCAAGGTGTCGAAGGCACCCAAAAAATTGACTTCAAGAAGTCAGAATTAAAAGTTCCAAAGTGCAAGGGTTATATCGATGGAAAGTGAGGCCACTCGAGAATGAGTAATGGGATTGTGTTAGAAAAGGTGTCTCTAACAAGTTTAATGAGAACTAAACCAGTGAAAGGAGAGAACCACCACAAATGGTCCAATCAGTCTCTAAGTTGGAGAGACTATACTCCTTAGAGGATGGGGAAGGCATGATGAGCCTTCAATATTCGACCATTGACAAGTATTGGCAAGGGGCCAAGGATGGGAATGGTAATACAAGTTGGTATTACTTCATAAAATAGTTTATCGTTCGATGAGGACATCGAACTTCGTCTATGGGTGGTGGAGTTGTGAGACACAAAATCCCTAGGCCCCAAAGTGGAGCCGGAAGGGTGCCATGTGGTGGTGGCCAAAGCGAAAACCAAACGAGCGTAACAAGTTTGGACTAAAAGCTCCGACTTGAAAGGTTGAGAGCGGGAGTGGAACTCCCAACAAAGTGCTCGAGGAACGAGCACGAAGCGAGCAATAAGCGAGGCTCCAAAAAGGGACCCAAAAGGACCAACACATGACACGTGGAAGTGTCCGAGATAGACCCAAGTTGGAGTCCGAGATGGACCTGAGTTGGAGTCCGAAGTGGAGTCCGAGATGGACCCGAGTTGGAGCCCGAAGTGGAGTTCGAGAAGGACCCTGAGATGGAGTCTGAGAAGGACCTTGAGATGGAGTCCGAGGTGGAGTCCAAGGTGGACCCAAGATGGAGTCCGAGATGGATCCGAGATTGAGTCCGAGACGGACCCGAGATGGAGTCCGAGATGGACCCGAGATGGAGTCCGATGTGGAGTCCGAGGTGGACCCGAGATGGAGTCCGAGATGGATCCGAGATTGAGTCCGAGACGGACCCGAGATGGAGTCCGAGATGGACCCGAGATGGAGTCCGATGTGGAGTCCGAGGTGGACCCGAGATGGAGTCCGAGATGGATCCGAGATTGAGTCCGAGACGGACCCGAGATGGAGTCCGAGATGGACCCGAGATGGAGTCCGATGTGGAGTCCGAGGTGGACCTGAGATGGACCCAAAATGGAGCCCAAGATGGAGTCCGAGATGGACCCGAGATGGAGTCCAATATGGACCCGAGATGGAGTCCGAGATGGACCCAAGATGGACACGAGATGGAGTCCGAGATGGACCTGAGATGGAGTCCAAGATGGAGTCCGAGATGGACCCGAGATGGAGTCCGAAGTCGAGACCGAGACCGAGACCGAGACCGGGACCGAGACCGGGACCGAGACCGAGATTGGGATCGAGACCGAGACCGAGGCCGAGCCCGAGACCGAGCCCGAGTCCGAGTCCGAGTCCGAGTCCGAGTCCGAGTCCGAGTCTGAGAGGGTGAAAGCCCAAAGCGTTTGTCTCCCAGACCCTGGGGGGTTTGGTGAGCTCCAAAAGTATAGTAATGGGGAGGACTGCAGTGGAGCCAGTTTGGCCAAGAAAGGCCAGTTTGGCCCAGGAAGGCCGGACCCAGTGTTGGGTGATGAGCTGCCCACTGGGAAGTCCAAGACTAGAGTGAACACAAGCCGACAAGCGGGGTAGCTTGGTGAAGTGTTCAAAAGCCGGCTCTAGTTCCCCCGGGAGATCGACTGGCCGATGCTCCCAGTCCAAGTGTGGGTGGCACTACCTACTTGGATACCTGTCGTGGCTCAACGAAACCTCGCTCTAAGCCCATGGCTAGAGCACCTAAAGGTGAAAGGCGGGGAGAGTACCCATGAGGCTTGCGTAAGGCCACGGTATTTCGAAATGTTGTCCCAAAGTCCCAAACAGTGAAAGGGAAGAGGAGTAGGCCTCTAATGTAGTGACCAAGGATACGGTCACATGGTGAGGAAGTCCCAAAGGATAATGGGACTTAGTGGTCAGGCCTGCGGGCCTTGATCCAGTGGTAGTGTTGGTGAACATGGCCATGGACTAAAAGGGACTTGGTGGGGACTGGAAAAGAGTTGTTGGGGAAGGCTATTCCCCATGTCTGCGGGCATCCTAAGGATGCTAAGGAGTAGATCTGGGATGATCGCTCATGGATGGATGGCCTAGTCTTTGAGAGACGGGATTATGATGCAGTGGTGTTAGACCACCGGTGTGACCAAGGTGAATGGGCATGGCCTAGCGTAACGGGCTGGTATATCGGTGGTACCTTGGGGTGTCGGTCATGGGATCGGACACGTGGAGCACTTGGACCAAGTGCAAAGGTTGAGTGGCATGGATGCCATTCTCAAGGCTGGCAAGCCCCAAGTCCTAACTGGGACTTATGGAGGTTGTGAATGAGACTCCTCCAAGTGGTCCGAGGTGCAGTTAAGTGACTAAAGTAAAAAGGAAAATATAGTTGCTTACAGTAACTTTCGATACCCAAAGTCACATTCGCGACAAAAATGGAGCCAAACGGAATCTGGCACTATTTCGGCATACTGTTGGCCTAACGCGAGGACATGGGTACTCTACTAGCTAGCATGGTGTGGAACTTAGGCCTAGACCCAAGCCGGACGCAGAACAAGGTCCTAGACCCAAGCCGGACGCAGAACAAGGACAGGCACACAAGCAAGAGCTAGACTATGCCTCAGGTTAGTCAGTCATGCCCAACCTACCCACTATCCCTACTATACATTTTGAACCCCCCTCCCCCCCCCCCCCCCCGGATTTGTCTGTCCCCCCCCTTGTAGATTTTCCCCCCCCCCTCCTTTTTTTTTCCCGTTTCGTTTTTCACCCCTTCTCCACCCTTTCCTTGTTTTTTTCTTTTCTTTCATTTTTTCTTTTTGCCCCCCCACCCCCCCCTTTTTTTTTTTGACCCTTTTCTCCCTCCCTTTTGTTTCTCCCTTTTGCCCGTTTTTCCCCCCTCTCTTTTGTTCCCTTTTTTGCCCCTGCTTACCCTTTTTCCTCCCCCTTTATTCCCCCACATTTTTTTCCCCCCCCCCCCCCCCGGCCCTTGAGGAACACACGCTTGGGATTTCACCCCAAGCCTCCTTTAGTATGAAGAGTTAGTTTCTAGGACAAGCTCGAAAGCTACATGTAGGAGGGGTTCTGCTTAGATTGTGAATTTGGACACGGGACAAACACAATTGTATTTAAGGACAATTTCTACATCCTGTAGATATGCCAAATGAGCAAATCTAGACACTTTCCATAAATAGCATTTAGGACCGAAATGAGACTAATACAAAGGGCATGATAACGAAGGTGTTTGGCAGACACGGTAAACTATCATCCAGTGATATTAAGGGACTAGTCTCAATATGCGAGGAGTCTTGTCACTAGCAAGTGCAAGACATAACGAGACAGGAACTCCTTACCGGGCTAAATATGCTTAGCTAATAACATGTAGGAATTCTGTCCTTATGCTCATCTAATCTAAGTACACTCGAAATGCCTAGTTAACTCCACTAGCACAAAAGGGGCTGATAAAGGGTCTAGCAATACTAACCTCCTACCGTCGTGGTAGTAAAGAAAGAGTGTCCGTAAAAACTGGCTGACAGATAACTTTTGATACCCGAAGTTACATTTGCGATAATAACTCTATAACCCCATGATATATACATACCAAAAAGATGGCAAATAACCATCTCAATTCAAATGTTGAAAGTTTATAAACTTTGAAATTATCCCTTTGAAGGCCTGAATAAACTATTCTACCAAACTATTCACATTGCATCTCCAACCAATAGAAATACCTCAATCAAATGACGATGTCTTATGTACACCCCTAGAATAGAAAAGTCATGTTAAACATAAAGAAAGCATAGAATAAAGATCAAAGACACCACAAACCATAAATGATTAATCCTCATAATATAAAGAAAGTTGTTCTTAAGATGATATTGAGAATGTAGCCAAAATAACAAGTTATTAGCAAATGATGTAAGATTTTCAAATCTAGCACAAAATAACTCAAACTTTTGAGCCTTATGAACCTCGTCAAGAGAATGTAAATTTAGTTCTGCACCTTGTGGATACTAAATATCAAGTATAACAATTGCTAATGGCACAAAATCCTCATTTAGAAAATTCATTAATACTAGAACAATAAGAATATGAAAGAGAATGAAAAAGGGAGAGGAGCTTGAAAAAAGGCTTCAACATGAATTATAGAACTCCCTGAATAACAAACAACCTTGAAGTTATATATTTAAAGTTTCAAAGCCACTAAATAGTACAACTATCAACATCTCTTTAAGATTTACAAATCCTTAACAATCCTCAAACAAGATAAAAGACAATGTTAATAACTTTAACAACATTTGTAATAGTGAAATACAATTAGAAAAATAATCAGTAAAACAATTAAGATATTTCACTTTTCTGAGAAAGTGTTGCATATTGTTCACATATTTCAAAGTAAGAAACTTAAAAACAACCACAAGTTTATTAAGATCAATTTGCAAAACTTCCTAAGAAATGTAGTATTTAAAACAAATTATATCCTTGGTCCTAAATATACATTTTTACCACTTCAATTTCAAATTAACTTTTTACAACCAATTCAACACTTTATGAACATCATAGATGTGCTCTTCTCAATATCCCCTTTGAGTGGATAAAGATATTATCAATGAAGTTGGTAATCTTGACATATCATAAAGAACTTCATCCATCATTTGCTAAAAAATCAATGGAGTAATGTTCAACCTGAATAGCATCATTAAAAACTCATACAAACCAAATGGTGTATGGAAAACAATTTTGGGAATATCCTCTTTAGCCAATAAGCAAAAGTAAAATTTAACTTGGTGAATGCGCTCATAATATGATATATAACTAAACAATCTAAAAGATTGGCAATATATAAGGAAGTAGGTACATATCCGAGATTGTCACATTATTTAATGGATGATAGTCAATGTAGAATCAAGTACTCTAATTAACCTCTATCACAAAATGAAGTTCACACACTTAAGGACTTTAAGGTTTTGAAATAACACATTTCTCCAATATCTTTTAAAGATTTGTTCATAAGATCTTAATCTCCTTTGGTGACCAATATTAAATAAGAACATTGATGGAATAAGCATTCTTAATTGGAATAAGATGATAGATTGCAATCTTGGCCTCAAATAACAGATCAAAGTCAAAGAAATTAACATACTCTTACTTAAACTAATCAACCTAAAGACTATATAAAGGATTTAGAAAGGAAATAAAAGAATGCAAAAAAAACATAATAGGAAGTAATGGGAGATAAAAATGATGGAAACAAAGGTAAAAATATAAAAATGAAAGGAATGGAAGAAATATAAAAAAGTATGAAATAAGGGCTTCAAAGTCACACTTGGCATGATCAATCTATATGTAATTGTAATCAATCTGTAATTGTAATCAATCTATATTAAGGATGAGGTCAAAATTTTAATTGGCAACACTCGTAATGATTGAAGCTCAAATTCAAAATCACCCACACTCACAACAAACTCCATCTTATCTTATATATACACATGTGTGTAATTGTAGCGCATGTGATCATGGGATGAGATTTAGATATATTGTCACCGTGGATCCTTGGAACCTTGAGGGATAAATGGGGATAAAATATCCACTAAGGGCTCTCTCATCAAGCAATTACCCCTTTTCCAGTTGGCTTAAGGGGAGAGAGATAAGGTGCGCTACAGTTGGTATCGGAGCAAATGGCACGGGTTTGATTCCTATTGATTAGTGGTTACTTAAAAATATAATATACCCTTGAGCAAGGTATATTCCTACCCCTAAATTTGAAATCGTACATATTGGGTATCCATGCGTACGTCCTTCCTCTTGTTTAGAGTATCCACGGACGAAGGTATCCACCGTGGGACTGCGGTACGGGTGGATGACTAGTTGCCTCACATGGAATAGCTGGTCTACACAATGGAAGGATTGGTAGATTGAGCTGGTCTACACAATGGAAGGATTGGTAGATTGAGTGTGGAAATGAAGGTGTTGGTTCCCCTTGGCTCAGTAGGGGTTGTTAGGCAATAGTCAATGAAGACATTAACATCTCTGAAGGTGGGGTGAGTGTAGCACATGTGATCATGGGATGAGATTTGGATATACTGTCACCATAGATCCTTGGAACCTTGGGGGATAAATGGGGATAAAATAGCCACTAAGGGCTCTCTCATCAAGCAATTGCCCCTTTTCCAGTTGGCTTAAGGGGAGAGAGATAAGGTGCGCTACAAATGGGGATAAAATAGCCACTAAGAGCTCTCTCATCAAGTAATTGCCCCTTTTCCAGTTGGCTTAAGAGGAGAGAAATAAGGTGCGCTACAGTAATGGTTGCTATAAAGAATGAACATTGATTCTACTACATGATGCAAATATAGATAATAATGTATGGCAATAAATTAAGCAATAAAAGATAGTTTCAAACCCATATCAATAATACGGAGAGGACAATAAGGACCTCTTGTTATAAAACTAAATTTAGAAAGTGAATACTAGATGAACTAGTGCAAAGTGAACCCCTAGGATGGCTATGGCATGTGTATATACAAGTCTTACAAGATTTTGATAAAGTGTTAACCATTACATAACTTAATCTATTGTGAAACAACAGACTCTAGAATCAAACACTAAATTGTATAACTAACTCAACAAACTTTGATTGGGATAATGCAATTGCTGGAAAGCAAACTCAAATTGGAGTCCTAGGAATAATTTATTCTATAGGAATTCTAAAGATGATGTGTATCATTGGTTCAATCATTTATAATGATTGCCACTTATCATTTTTGGGATGATATTTAGCATATATGAGTTTCTTATATCTCCAAAAGGACAAAATTGCAATGGTACAATGGTAGCTAAGAAAAGACTCTAATTTGCATGAGTGGTTATGTTTAAACCATTATACCATTGCAATGCTGTCTCTTAAAGACATATAAGAAACTCATTCAGATGCCAAGTATTATCCTAAGAATGACATGTGGCAATCACTATAAAATTATTGAACCAATAATATACGTCATCCTTAGAATTCCTATGGAAGAAATTTAGCCATATGCAACTAAATTTGATTGATAAATTATAACTACATTACACCAATTGTTGCTCTAGAGTTAGATGAAGAGGAAAAGGAGGCTATTGCAAAAGGTATAATATTTTACCAAGAAGTTGAATGAAAATAAAAAGAAAAGAGAAAAATAAGAAATGAAAACAAAAGAACTCTAAACAATGCAAAAGTTAAATCTAAACCAAAAACACAAATTCAATCACTCTTTGGTAATAGCCCTTTATTTCCACCAATATGAGTATATAGAATATAAAAATTTGTATATTCAATTAGCCCAAAACCTTTAAGAGCAAGTGGTTCAGATTGAAATTAATCAGACACCTATTAAAATCCCATTATTCTAATAATAGTATGTGGCATGGACCTCACACTAATTAATATATGTAGGTAAGTTTATTTATTCAAATTATTACTAGTATTTGACTTGATGATAAGGGGTAAGCTTTTAATTATTTCTACCATACATAGTTTACAAAATTTTAATTAAAAATATTATTAAATTTTTATTGATGGTGTAAGTGTTTAATATATTTGCAATCAAAACATTTTTTATTCCCAGTTTTATATCACTAGTTTATTTCTTTTAATACAAGTTGTTTTAAGCATATAAAAATTGAAATACTCTTTTTTTGAGAAAACTTAATCTATCACTTCTAATTATAAATTAAATTAAATAGTATTATATAAATTTTTTCTTGTATTTAAACAAGTGAATTGATGTATAAACCATTATAAATTTTAATTCTGTCATTTAACATAATTTTTTTCATCTCACTTTTTTGATGATTAAATATAATCAAATGTATATATATCAAGAAATTAAAAAATGTCCATACTAAAAACAATTTAAAATCATTTTCCTTTTCTTAGGGAATAAAGTTTTTATATATGTAATATATAAAATATCTATCTCCTAATAGTTAAAGGTAATTCAAAATTAAGTTAATACACTATGTATAAAACTTAAATATGAAAGAAACATTTTATGTATCTCATCATAAATGATAAATAGAATTTAAACATTGAATGGAATTAAATCAGAAAAATGTTGAATGAATGTATTTTATAAAGATGTTGAATTTTATCATTATTAAATTATTTTAATAAAAATAAAGTAATATAAATATGTTAATATTTTTATTTTCAACATTTTTTGAACTAATCAGATAAAAAACTACTCTTATTTTATATTAATTTTCTAATTTAACATAGCCATTTTGATTTGAGATAATATCATTTAGAATGAATTTTGAGAAATTCTCATTTCCATCAAAATTATGATAAATTGCTGATAATTTTACTTTATTAGCAGGAGTTATACTTATAGTTGCACTATGACATGATCTGTGAAAATCACCCCTCTTACCATACTTCCATTATTATTACCAACATAATGATTAAGAATAATAGTTGATATTTTATTTTTGAAAGGCTCATAAATTGTTTCAAATTGCTAACCTCATATTTCATTTGAATCATTAAGTTGTTTAAATTTCATTGTTTCAATATCAAGAGTATCAATAAAATCTCATTTAGCTTTTACTTGAAAGAATAATTATATGTTAAAATTGAAACTACAGTGAAATTTTAGCCTACAAAAGTTTTCAGATTAAAGGTGAGCCAAAGAAGAAATAAAATATAGCTCATAAATTTAGTTATTACACTTGATTTATATAAATATAGTCGGAAAGGACAAAATACAGAATAAAGGACCAATGTTATTATTTTGTTTTACTCAATTTGCTACTTGCCCACATTCCCAAAGTTTTCTTGACTAAATAATGTGACAATACAAATGCCTTTGCGTTCAATGCTACATCAATGCCAATCTCATTGCAGCAAGTGAGAGCAAGCACATCCAGTCCCATGCTTAATCATATTCCTAGTGATGCCTCTTGCCACCAAATCAATCACCCAGCCATTCCGCTGCTTGATTAGATCCTCTATCCCATAAAATCCAGTGGACAACAAAATAGAGGCACCTCATAGCATGCCGATCAAAAGACCTCCCGTCCTCGTGGAATGAGTGGCAGCACGGAATATGCTTTTCATGGCAACTCCAGCTCGTGGAGAGTGATGATTGTGCATTGAAGCTAGAAATATGCTAGAGAATATGCCACAACGATCCCCACATCTTGAGCTGGCATTCTTTAACGCAAGCTGGGCTCTTTCTCTCCCGGGAAATCTTCGATGGAATGCCGCAGCGGGACTCCACCAGCTGGAACGCGATGCTCTCGGCGTACGTCTGCTTCTTCCAATGCCGGAGACTTTTGTCTTGTGGACTGCCATGACGGATGCTCGGAACGGCCACCTCGGCCTTGCTGCACAGAACTTCTGCTGGGCACCCGAGCCTCGTATCTGTTCCTGGAATTCCCTGCTCGCTGCCTACGCCCAAAATGGCCACACCACCGAAGCTTTTGATCTCTTTGCCGAGCTCAAAGTTGCCAACCTGCCGGATGATATCAACTTCAGTTCTGTTCTGGTTGCCTGTAGTTACGAAGGGATGTTGCTTCACGACAGAGACCATTTTGGGTCAGTGAGCGTGGACTTTGGAGTGTCGCCCAACAAGCACCACTACTGCTGCATGCTCGACCACTCCTGCCGTGCCGGACATCCGAGTGATGCACAAGAGCTTCTCTCCACCATCGTTCCCACTGCTCTGGAATGGACGTGCTTGCTGGGACCCTGTAAGAGCTAGAGTCAGGTTTCTCAAGCTGTTCAAGCTGCGAAGTATTTTCTAGATCACAGTAGCGGAGGGTACCTGTTGCTTGCGGGTCAGGTAGAGTCGTCAAACTTGAGTCTTGGTGTACAGAGTACCCGGACAGCTTTGAAGCCCACTTCCTGTGTAGAACTAGACGAGAATTGAGACGCCAAAACCGGTATGTTATTGGAGTATATACACTCGCGCAATTGCTGCCTCAGTGCATTCCCTACAGTTCTTTGGTTGTGCACTGGAAATCACGTCAATAGAATATACAAATCCCTACGTAGACTTCACCTTGATGTTGTCATCGCTTCGAGTATCCTGCTCCAGAGCAGGAAACTACCCGAGGAGATTCTGTAAACGAACGATTAGACTCATTCCAGTGGGAGTGCTCACACTTTTTACCTCCACCCTGTCGCCCGGTATGGCGTCAAAATCATTAGCTTTTCTCCAAAGCCTGCTGCACCTCAAGGCCCTTTGAGATCATTCGCTTTTGCCTTTGAGAGCATTCGGTTTTGCCGAAGACTCGAAGTACTTGGCGACGGCCTTGTAAAGCTGCTCCTCTTCAAACGGTTTCGATACGTAACCATCCATACCACACTTGGTGCATTCGTCCCGGGTGGCCTGGATGAGGTCCGCTGTCATTGCCAGAATAGGGAGGCGACACTTGCAATCGTGTCCCTCAGCTTCCCGAATCTTTCTAGTTGCTTCAAAGCTGCACAAGAGTAAAGGACACAAGACGTCATTTACGACAAACAGGAAAATGAAATACTACCCACCCGTCCATCTCGGGCATTTGCACGTCCATAAAGCATGCATCAAACTCGTGGGAGGGCTGAAGTCTTGCAATCGCTGCTTTGCCACTCTCGACACATTCAACGCGAGCACCATACTTGGTGAGAGCACCGGCAGCAACTCGCCTGTTGACTTTATTGTCATCAACCACTAATATCTGCTTCCCAGATAAGAGACTGTGCAACCTCGACCCCTGCGAAATCTCCCTGCCGTTCAATCTTTTACTGCCAAAGCCGAAAACTTTCTCCAGGAAAGTTGCAAAAGAGCTTGCTCGGACAGGTTTGTGATGTGTAGCAATGAAGCCGGACGGAGCAGTTTTCAGAGGCTCGTTATCAATCGCCGAACCCGCAAGTAGGATAAACTTCGCATTCTTAAACCTTCCTCCCGCGTCCTTCAACTTTTGAGGAACCACGAGTCCGGAACCCGGCCCCCAGGAGTCTTTGTCGACAAGCACCATATCAAGGCTTCTACAAAACAAGAGCATCCGTCAGTGTTTGGACAAAAGCAAACAACCACCGAGTATCTTACCTTGAGTTCGCACCCCCAGACAAAGCTGACGGTATATCATTTACGACTTCAACTTGCATTCCCAGTCTTTGCAAGTGGTATCTCGTTATCTGTGACCTTACAGGCCTCCCGTCAACAACAAGTGCCCGCATATTCTTCAAGCACGGCGTCAGCCGCGCCATCTGAGAATGCTTTGGACTTATATGCGGGTATCTGGCCTCCGGCATTTTCATTTCCCCTCTTTTGAACACTACCGAGAATCTGAATGTAGCTCCGATACCAGGTTGGCTGACAAAGTCCATGCTCCCTTGCATCAACTCCACCAAGCACTTGCTTATGCTCAATCCTATCCCAGTGCCACCATAATTCCTCGAAGTAGAACTGTCAGCTTGCATGAACGGCGTGAAAACACGATCCTGTGCAAGAAGCGGAATCCCAACCCCTGTGTCTTCAACGTTGAACACGATCCT
This sequence comes from Selaginella moellendorffii, assembly GCF_000143415.4. Classification (NCBI taxonomy): domain Eukaryota; kingdom Viridiplantae; phylum Streptophyta; class Lycopodiopsida; order Selaginellales; family Selaginellaceae; genus Selaginella; species Selaginella moellendorffii. The sequence goes on along the minus strand of NW_003314296.1, from coordinate 1,608,535 downwards.
GACATCCGTAAGCTCGCCACAGTTTCTATCCTCAAGCCCGCCAACCAAACTCTTAAAACTGTCCCAGCTAAGCCTGAGGTCTGCAGCCTTCACGCCACTCAGCGTATTGCACGAGTCGAATCCTTCCTCTTTGGAGACTGTGGTCAACTCGTCTTCCATATGAACGCAGACAAAGATGTGGCCCTGTTCTGTGAACTGCACATAGAAGCCATCACTACAGCAGAAACGGCGCAAAAAATTCCTTACCTTGACGGAGTTGCCAACAAGGTTGGTAATAATTTGATGTAGGCGAGCAGGATCTCCGACCAGGACGTCAGGTACTTTTTCCGAAACGAAGACAGCCAACTTGGATTAAACAAGGCCTCAGGATGGCTGTCATATAAAATAAAAAGCTTGCGTACCTCGATTCCCTTATCCTTGATTTCGGCTGAAAACAAGCAAAGAATGTCGTCAAGAATGGTCCTCAAATCGAAAGGAACCATTTCGAGTTCCATTCGTCCAGATTCGATCTTGGCTTGGTCCAAAACCTCGTTGATGAGCTTTATGAGCTGCTTCCCGCTTTCGTGAGCTGTTCCTGCATAGTCGCGTTGTGTTGGATCGAGGTCTGTATCCATAAGCATTTGAAGCATTCCTGTGTACACCAAAACTTCAGAAAAATGTACATAAAAAAATTAATTCTATACCTAGTACTCCATTCATTGGGGTGCGAATTTCATGGGAAACAGTCGCCAAAAACTTCACAAAAAAGTGTCATCATATGAATATAAGGTCAAATAGATGCCATATAATCATACCTGAGATTTTGCAATATCAGCAGACTCAGCCAGTACTTTCAAATCTTCCATACGTCGATAATCTTCCTCAACTTTCTGTATCCTATTTATTGCTGCGTGCAATATATGACCCACCAAAAACACGATCACCAATATTCCCACTGAAGTTGTGATAGCCGACCATGAAATCGGAAGGGGATTGTGAAACCTGAAAAGTAACAGCATCTGTCAATCCGTAGAAAAGCCATGGTAAGCTCTTTTACCTGCAGCGAATTTCATGCTTTCTTGCAGGATCCCGAAAGTCTAGTTCCGTCACATGGACGTCACGCCCTTCCAAGTAAGCATCGGGGCCATACATAAGTAGAGGCTTAGATTCGTTCGTCACGTCATAGACATTCACGATGATTGATTGACTACCGGCAAGTTGCTTTAGCAAGTTTGTCACTAGCAATTCGAAGTCGAATGCACCACCGACATAGCTGCATGGTAAAGTATATCAGACACCACATGCTATAAAGCAATCCGAATCAGAAGTACCCGGCACTTGCAGCAATTCGTTCTTCCTCCGAAGCGTCTTCGGGCAGATCCTCCTTATAGACGGTGAAAGTCACCACGATGCCTAGGTGGTTAGACTCGAGAAGTCTCATTGGAGTCGTCAAAACTCCTTTCCCGGATGATCTAGCCCGCAATATGTTGTCACAGTCTTCCTGCAGCTCCGCGTGTGAGAAGCTAAAAACAAAACAAGGGAGCACTTGCCTTCCCGGACAGCATGTCGAGGGACTCTAGATAGGACAAGCTGTTCTGCGTAAAAACGGCTGGCGCGTACTCTGCTTGGGGACTCTGGACTTTTTTTGTTGTCATTGTCTTGATCTCCCAGCCATAGCGCCTCTCAAAGGCCTCCCGCTCCGAGTGAAACAGGCGCTGGGCATACGCCACCCCAGTCATCAACGGCCTCTCGAATTCCGTCCGCTTCGTGTAGACAGCAAATGTCTCCTATAGAAAGGGAAAAAAGAAGTAAGCTAGAGAAAAAAGTGCGGAGGAAAAAAAAAATGAAAGAGAACGAACCTGGTCGAGCACCGAAGGCTGCTTTCCCAGATGAAATGTCCGGAGGAGCGCAGCCAGTGCCTTGACGTGGTTCATACTCGCCGTGAATTGATCCTGGAGCATCCACGCTCGCTCGTCACACATGTTGTCAAGCAGCTCCCTGTGGCGCCTGATGTTCCCAGCGTTCATGGACCTGTACACCCAGATGGAGACGCAAATCCCCCCGAGCAGCCACAAAAGTAGTAGCGTTCCATACCACTTCTCACCGATCTTCTGCCCTTTGCTCTTGGATCCCGAGCTGCGAGTGCTCGCTGGAGGCACCCACCACCTGACAGCCAGCCTTCCTTGATTGGCCACGGCGGCGGTGGCGTTCGTGGTCGTGCTGGTGCTGGTGCTGGTGGTGGCGGAGCTGGTCCCATTGGGCAATTCCTTGCCACCCCGTTTGCCGCAGCTATCCATCGAAGAGCGACTGAAAATCTCCTTCGCGGCTGGAACTTGACACATTGTTCCTATCTCGATCCTGTTCGTTGGAGTTGAGTCATTGTCCTCCTTGTCCCCCAGCTCGCAGGCCAAATTGCTCCTGGCGGCCGATATAGATCTACGCGAATATGCCACAGCTTTTCCCCAAACAGTGGAATAAAGAGAGCTGCGCTTATCGCTCCTCGTCACTCCAGATCCTTCCAATGCTCAGCATTCCCGGCGCTTCCATCGCCGCGCATTCCTTCCTCTCCTCTTTCCCCTAATCTGGATTGCTGGCCCGCCGGAGCATCACAGACCGCAATGCGAGGCCACTGCCGAGAACCTGGTAGCCAAGAAGCCGATTCCACCCCGAAATATCGCTAGATCCGACCAAACACCACCAAGATCGCCTGGCGCCGGCATCGAAACCCTGTTTCCCTACCCGGTCTACGCCCTGGAGCGCTCTAACCGCAGCGATGGCGCGCGCCGCCGCATTCGCGCTCTCAACATGCCTTCCCTAATCCCTGAAAAGCCGAGAAGCAAAAGAGCCAAAGAAAGAGCTGCGAGGGTCTTTCTTTCATTGCGCCACAGTGTGAAAACTCCATTCTTCTCTCTTCTCCGTGGATAAGGGAATGAGCTCTGCCGCAGCGGTCGCCGCGGCATGCCGCGGCCTGCCGCACTACGCCGCAGTCATCCGCCACCACTAGTGTTTTTCTCCTTTACTATCGCAAAAGTCAGCCAAAAAATTAGAAAACTTTATTTTTTTGCTGGAGGGTGTCATGTCATCCATAACCATACAGTTAGAACTACACATATTACACATCCATTGTGAGGTCCTTGACCATATACCTTGGATGTTGATAGATTCTTCCTTTCTCTCTTTCAGTGTGTTGTTCCAATCAGTGGGCTTTCCAATTCGTCTCAACTTCTACATTTGAAAACTCTTTCCATTTAATCTTTTTCTAACTTTCTCGGCTTGATAACCATTGATCTTGTAAAGAACGACATGATCTGTCACCCATTTCGACAAAAGCAAAGAAAAAGCTGAACCTTTCCTCATGAGACGTGTGTAGGATTACATTCAGTTAACCTGTGATTAGAGAGCACATTCAATGACACGATCTGTCCCCATGTGTAGAATTTGATTCACTTTACCTGTGATTAGAGAGCAAATTCAATGAGATCTTTCCAAAAGGATCCAATCTCAAACACGGTAGCTGCTGCTGCTGCTAAGATGAAAACAACGTCATTCTCATCCTTAAGGAGACCTTGAGATTTGATCCAGAACAGAGTATTCTCCTTAAAGGAGAGACTTTGAGATATAGTCCATAACAAAGCTTGTTTGGTGACTAACTTGTTTCCGTCCACGTGTGCCCGATTGAGGAGCATGGGACCTAAAAATTACCTCACTCCCTCATGGTGCCTCGTGGGCTATCATATTCCAACTAAATCAGTGGAGCTTGGCATTTTGCAAGTTGAAATCCAAAAGACAGATACCCCTTTGTTGGCTAGTCTAATAAAAATGTTTGGAGGGGGCAAAAAGGAAAGCAAGCCGGGTCTAAGCAAGGTGGTTACAACATCACACTCCCAAGACCTTCAAAGCAAAACAGGAAAGAGAGTATTCTGCCCAGCTTTTAAGAGGAGCACATGACATGCCTGCAAAAATAATAAAGTAATGGAAAAAAAAAACAAAATCAGAAAACAAATGTAGTGCACAACTTGGGAAAATAAAAACCAGATGTAATTTTCCAAAAAGAACAAAACATAAGGATAAACTAAATGCATATGCACCAACTTGCAATACTCCATCTCATGTACAATGTAAATTGTACAAGGGGCTTCTTTTTGGAAGTCTGGTACAAACTTGGAAACAATTTACCTAAAGAATATTTGAGCATGCTGAACTAAGGGTATTTTGCCTCACTTTAGGTAGACCAGCACTCAATGTTCTCTGCCCTGGGTGGGTTGTGGGGTCTCTCCTTTCTTTTGGAAGTTAAATGTGCCCTTTATACATACAAACTATCACCCTCAATTGTTTTTCCTATCATGTATTCATCATGGGTTCTTCAATTGAAACTACTCTTTTGTACTTTATTTTCTTGTAGGGTGATGTGAAACATTTAATTATATAGATGTTGCAGTACTTGAAAAAAAAAGAAAAGAATTTCAGAGGCTTTTGTTCTTATTTAGAAATAATAAAGTTATGTTTTCCATTAGTTTATTTATTTATCTAGTTTTAAGTGCACTAGACAGGATAAACTCATTTCAAATAGTATATTCTAGAATATTTAATTATACATTTAAATAAAAAGGAAGATTAGAAAAGGACTTTTTGCTAATATTGTTACTAATTTTAGGACTAATTATATTTTATAAGATTAATATTATTTATTAAGTTTGTTGCTATTTTTTACTCTCTAATTTATACTGTTTATCTATCATTGTAAATTCCTCTCTTTACTGTTTTGATTTATCTTCTTAACTTTCTAGTGTCATATAAATATTGTACATTTATATTAATTTATCTTCTTTGGGGGAGCTGCCATCGGCCTGGACTAGCTTCTCTTGTAAGCTTCAAGCCAATACCCCGGTTTCTGTTCTCGGTATAGTTTCATAGCGCCAAGCATTCAATCGAGGAGGCATTGCGCACCTAGTACCTGTCAGCTAGCTAGAAAACCAAAGATCTAAAGTGAAATTGTCGAGCCAAGCCATCCGTCCAGGATTTACCAAATGTTTCGATCACCTTGCCCGATAGAGCAGTAAGGACATCCCAGGTGTAGCTTACCTGTTCTACACCCAGCAAAGTTGGCGCGTTTGTAGACCCACTTTAAACAGAGATCGAACATGGGTTGTCATAACCATGTCAAGAGATTAAAAAAGACGAGAACCAGATGTCCTGGTCCTGTGCTTACAGAGAAGACAGTACCTGTGAAAGAGTTGACAAAAGAAAAAAAATTAAAAGTAGACTCAAGTACCAAAAACTTTCCTGGCTTTGGTATCATTTCCGGTCTCAAAAGGCGTCCAAAACCAAGCTTCCCTGTACAGCTCTAGCGCTAACAACACCTTATAGAGCGAAACGTAACGAGTAAATCACTCGGGGGGAGTAGAGCGCCTCCGAAAAGCTACGAAACTTCGGGTGCTCCAGTACCACCTGGGATCCTGCAAGACAAACAAATCGTCACCGGCATTTCTTGCGTGAAAACCCCGACTTACTGGTGCTCTGACAGATTTGGATATGCCTCGTAGACTGCATTAGTCACGGCATCCCGATTCACCTGTACAAGCTCATAAATCAGGTAAGTATACCACAAGGAGCACGACTCAACCTTGGTAGATTCTCCTTTCAGTCCAACGTAGTGGATGCGCGTGCTCGTGCCGCCAAAGTTGGTCGGGAAATGCAGGGTCAGATTGGCGACGCCTTGGAACTTGGGATACCTGAGAGAAAGAGTTTTAAAGGCATCAATCCAAAGAGTTGAAGTCACCTTGTTGGGTACTCCAGTTCTCCGTAGAGATTCTCAGCCAAATCCCACTCCTGCAAAGAAAAAGGATGAGCTTAGATACTAGACAAGCGTAACACTTCTCAGAGCACACCTGCACGGGAAGGAGCTCCCTCGCATCCGAAAAGTCGATGTCCTCGCGGTTTATGAACCTGCAAAGCCAGCACTAAGCAAAACCCGGCAGAGAGAGGAAAAAAAAAAAAACGAAACACTTACGCTCTCATTTTGGATGGGCTGCTGCCATCAGTGCCTCCGATGACGCAAATGCTCTTGATCTTCACGTCAGTGGTGAAGCTGGAGTAGTTTTCTTTGTTTTAGAAAGAAAGAAAGAAAGAACAACACTTCACAAAGAAGAACAAAGAGAAACTCACGGGATGAAAAGAATGAGCTCGGGATCGTCCTCATTGCTCTCCAGCGATCCCTACACAGCCAAAAAAAATGTAAAAAGAACGCTCCTTTGGCAGCACTTACCGAGAGATCCAGTCGCTGATCCCAGCTCTTGAAGACCGATTTGGAGCTGCCTGGAGAGGCCTCGTTCAGCGCCCAGACCTAGAGGCACACGCATCAGAGCCCAAAATCTCGACCCCGAGACGCGACGATCGAATGCCGCGCCCCGATCGATGGCGCGGAGCTGCGCATTTACCTTGGCGGTGTCAATGTGGGCGTGGAGCGACCACTCGGCAGCGCAGGAGTGGTCGGCGCAGTGGTGGTGGTGTGTGCACGACGCCATCGCTAGCAAAAGCCCTAGAAAATGTAGCCAAGGTTATCCAGCATTCGCGACAGGTCCACTTGTCAGTCAGCGTACTAAATATTCTAGGTAATATTCTAGTATAGTATATTAGGATATTTAGCTGAATATTTATCATGCACCTATAAGGTTATGAATAAAGGTGGTAAAAGTGCCTGGCAATATCTTGCGCACTGTGTGGAAGAGTCATGCCCAAGTCACAGCTTAAAACATGTCTCCTCCAACCAGAGTGGAACTTTGCCCGTCTCGTTCACCACGATCCTCCTTGCCGCCAAAACAGTGCGCGGCGAGCTCGACTCCACGGTAGCGTCCATTGAATCAAACTCCACGTACACGTGTGCTTGCGGTGCTTGAGATTCGAGCACTTAAACTGGAGAAACAAACCGTGAAGTTGAAACCTTGAAGTCGCACCATCGTTCCTGATGATCCGAGAGCGCAATAACCAGCATACACAATGGGAAAAGGGCTACGACACATTTCTAAATGTAATTATAGTTCTTACACATAAACTTCCACGACAAAGAATTCTACTAAACGGTAGAAACACACCTGGAGGAAGGTCAAGGGACCATAGCCAGAGACCAAGCCTGCCGTCTGGCCATCTACGCTAACATTCGCCTCCACGTAAGATTGCTGGTCGGATCAATCCAGAGTTTCCTGCATTTAAAAACGAACTTATCCACGACCTTACCAGCTAATTGCAAATGAAAGCCAGCACTAAGCAAAACCCAGCAGAGAGAAAAAGACTGAAAACACTTACGCTTTCATTTTGGATGGACTGCCATCAGTGCCTCCGAAGACGCAAATGCTCTTGATCTTCAAGTCAGTCGTGAAGCTGGAGTAGTTTAGAAATTTAAAAAAAAGGAAAAAACGACAAAGAACACAAAGGAACTTACAGGATGAAAAGATTGAGCTCGGCTCCTTTGCCAGCACTTACATCAGAGCCCGAAATCTCAACCGCGAGGCGAGAATGCCAGTCCGATGAGCTGCGCATTGGTGTCAATATGGGCGTGGAGCGACCACTCGATCGCGCAGGGTAAAAATGTAGTCAAGTGTTAAATTAAATTTCGTGGTATGTTAGTATATTCTTGCATAGTTTAGTATCATCTACTACCAGCTTGAATAGGGACAGTACAGGGCACAGCTGATGACCATAATATCTTGCGCATTGGTTTCACCCTTCTGTGGAAGAATCATGCCCAAGTCACAGGTAAGATCAGCCTGCAAGTAATCCGAGCTACTGGATGAACTGTCTTCAATCCACTGGGCACTGACAGGATTGCTGCCGAGAGTGGAACTTTGCCCGATTCAACATCCGCTTTAAACAGCTTCAACTTATCCACGGAAAGGCTCGTCTCGTTCACCATGATCCCCCGTTTCACCAAAACAGTGCTGCTCTCCGCAAGCACAAAGATGGGGAATGAAAATGGCTGGACTGCGAGCTCGGCTCCACGGTACTTCAAAATTACGTCCATTGCATCAAACCTCACGTCCAGCATGTGTTCGTGCTTTCGATGAGGTTGAGCTTGAGGTTCGAGCAGTTAAACTGAAGCTCTAGATTGGAAACAAACCGCGGAGTTGAGTTTGATGGGAGCTCCACGTGTAAAACCTTGATGTCCTTGAAGTCGCATTCGTGATAATTGATGAGCAGGAAAAAGGCTAGCATCACCATCCCGATTGTGAGAGTTATGCAGAACATCTTGGAGTCCTCGCAAGAAGAAGAAGAACCCAAAATGTAAATATAGTTTTTACAGTGATCTTTTATTATACTCTTCTGGATAAGACATTTTAAAAGAAATAGATCTCATATTAAACTTTTTCATTAGCTGCTTTATTATGAGCGACCATGTTGAAGAGAAATCCATCTAAGGAACATAACATAAGATTCTAAAACCATAATAGAATCGAGTATAACTTGCCTGTTAATTTGAGGAGATTCTTGGGGGTATCAAACTCTGCAATGCGTCCAGCTTCCATCACTAAGACACGATCATTGTCAATAATTGTTTGGATGCGATGGGCAACTGTTAGAACGGTGCAATCCTGGAAAGAGGCTCGAATAGTTGCTTGAATGATTTGGTCTGTGTCATTGTCTACTGCTGCAGTTGCTTCGTCCATAATAAGGATTTTGGACCTGCAAAAATAAGCTATGATCAGTTGAGAAGTAGAATCAATACAATCTTACTTTCTTAGCAAACTTCTTGCAAGGCAAAGAAGCTGCCTTTCTCCAACGCTAAAGTTTGTTCCAGAACTTGTAATCTGACCATCTAAGCCGTTGTCAAAGTTCTTATACGACTGTGTGCTGGAGAAATGCGCTCTTGTCAGTGCTTCATGAATTTCTCTATCATCGTTCTTTCCAAATGGATCCATGTTAAATCTTAATGTGCCAGAAAAAAGAACAGGATCCTGCTCATTGTGAACACTTCTAAGGCATTGACATTTGAATTATATTGAAAGCTTACCTGTGGGATTATTGACAATCTTTGTCTCAATTCATCAAGTCCAATGGTCTTGATGTCAATATCATCCACAAGTATTGTTCCACTACAAGCCATGTTCTCAACCATTCTGAACATAGCTGCAGCCAAGCTTGACTTTCCGGCACCAGTAATTCCTATTTTTTCTAATGGGAAAATCTGTTGGAAAAAATAGCTAATTTTAAACTACACAATAATAATTATTACCTTAAATGATATGTTATTCAAAACTGCTGGAAGATCTTCCCTGTATGCTAATGTGGAGTTGATAAACTCAATAGACCCCGCAGCAGGCCAATTGCTTGAAAGAATCCTTGGCTCAGATTTATTTGTGGCCTCTGTAGATAAATGACAATATTCTAGAATTCTCTCCACACTTACAAACACGCTTTCTGCTTCAACTGTCCATTTGATTGCAATCTGGAGGACATCAGTAATCTTTAAGGTTTGTACAAGTATAACACTTGATTATTAAACAAAGCATTAGCAGTTGTAGAGCTGATATTCAAAAAAAGCTATCAGGCTCTAATAGAAACCGCTCCCTTTTGAATAAAACATTGTTAGTATTATTTTTAAAATAAAAAATACTCAATTTTACCTGTAGTGTTTCTGTAAAATGTGCAAATATTGGTGACTGAGAAATAGCATCCAACCTTTTAAGTGCACTGCCTGTAGAAATATATTGTTGTCTGACATAAATAAGTATGGCCAACGCAAGTGGAATTGTAAGCAAAAACCATGGTATTAGAATTCCAATTAGTACAATAGAAGCATAAATGCCTTCGAGTGCTTGCTATAAAATATAGTTTAAGTTAATTTAAATATTAATAATGCAATCAAACCTTGATTTGTGATGGTAAAGTTTCATCTGGTATAGCTTGATCCTTACTATAGCGATTTAAAAGTTTTCCAATTGGATTCTGAATATAAATTTATCCTTTAGTTTAGCTATGAACCTAGGGACTTACTTGGTCAAAAAATAAAAGAGGTGAACGGAACACTTTTTCAACCATTAACTTATGCATATTCTTTGAAGAAGTTAGATATGCTTGGTTGAAAATAATACACTTCAAAATAGAAATAATGATCGCAAACATACCAAGGCACGTAAAGAGTATCAAATAAGTGTATTTTGATATACTATACTTGTTATCTGTCCAAATTCGAATCCAATAGTCTACCATCAGAAGTGCTCCTTGCCCCAAAATAAATATGGGAATTATTAAAAAAGTTGACCTGTACATTTATATAATAGAAATCTATATCATTAATTTAAAAACTTACCAACCAGCTATGTGTAGATATTCTAAATAATGAGAGAGTTTTATATTTCCACTTTCCATTGTCTCTTGTTTCACTATGCCTCCTTTTGAATTGTCCAACTTACTATATTGACTAGCATTTAATTCTGTTTTAGCTGATACCAACTCCATCTCACGTTTTATATCTTTAGAACTTGATAAGATGCGCTTAATACCATTGTTGGTATCTAATAAATAAATTTCATCACAAGCTTGTAAGCTTATAATAGAATGTGTTGCCATGATTACTGTTCTTCCCTTTAAAATGCCATTTAGTACATAATCAACGATGTATTTAGCTGTTGAAGCATCAACAGCAGATAAAGGATCATCCAAAAGAATAATAGGAGCAGTACTATAACATGCACGAGCAAGAGATACTCTAGCCTTTTGTCTGCCACTTAAATTTACCCCTCTTTCCCCCTTTTTAAATCACAATATAAATTAGGAATATAAATAACATATAACTTACAATTTCAGTGTCACTCCCATTAGGTAGCATTGAAATGTCATGATTAAGTGCACAAGCAGCCACTACATTATCATAGCGTTTATTATCAAATATGCTGCCAAAGACAATATTATTTCGCATTGTATCATTTAATATCCAAGGCTGTTGTGGGGAATAAGCTATATTTCCTTCCACAAATAATGAACCTTGAGTTAGCTGCAAAGTCAATTATTACCTTCCAAAATTATAAAACAACATCAATTAACCAACCTTTAGTTCTTCTAAAATTCCATATAGCAAAGAACTCTTACCACTTCCCACTTTACCGATCAAGCCAGCAAGAATACCCCTCTGAATTTGCATGTGTATGGGCTTGGGATTAATGCTTTTGGAAATGTTTCTAGCAAAATTACAGTCCAAAAGCTCAATAGCAAATATGTTTGAGGTTTTCTAGAAATAAATTATTCTGAATTAATAAACTATTCAGAATAAATATAAAAAAATTAAGCACATACCTTTGACTTGGATGTTTGCAAACTATTTGTCAAGTCCAACACCTTTTGTAGTCTCTCCACAGCTACTAGTGCATTAGAAATTGATGGCAAACCTTTCAATTGCAAATCAGATTTTTTCATTCAGTGAGATGTTTTGTTTTATAGAAACCATACCATAAATGAAATATATGCTATCCCTTGCAAGAATACTGAAGAAAGATAGGACAACAAAAGCTATTGTCATGTCAAGCATTTTATGATGATAGATATAAGCACCAAAAGCAAATAAGCATGCAAATGGAACAAATGAATCCTGCAACAATAATAGAGAATGATAATTAGAATCTTGAGAAACTAAAACATACCTTCAAAATATACATGATTGTACTGATCATAGCCAACTTGGAAATCCACTTCATTTCACCAGCATGAGCATTATTGATTTTTTTCATAAACAAAGGAATCCAACCATTGAACTTGATAATTCTAATGCCGGCCAAAGTTTCACAAAGGATTCCCACTCGAGCATCAGTGTAAGAATGCTTTCTTCTTGCCAAGTGCCCCACATACTTAGCCACATAGGACTAATATAATAATGATGTAAGCAATTTGGAAAAAGAATCAGGAATTCTTATTACCATTAATATCCCCACCACGACCGTCCAAGCTACTCCAGCAAGTGTGGTAATGCCTGCTTCTCGATATAAGAAAAAACTCACAACAAGCAAATGGAATGGAAAGCAAACCACTGCAAGTCCCACAATGGTTTAGAGCAAAGCAATTGCAACTACATATCATACCATAAGGAAGTATACACAAGAAATCAATCAGCTTTTGGGTATCACTGTTGACAAGATTAAACAGCAAGCTATCCAAGGATCCACTAAATTCAGCCGTTCTTGTGCTCAACATCTCCATAAATCACAAAATGTTAATATAACAGAGAAGCAAAAGAGTATTATGCACAAAGACCTTGTTGAAAGCAGCCATGGAAAAAGCAGCACACAAGCGAACACCATATCTCCAGCCATAGAAGGACATCCAGATGTTGCATAAGCTCTGGGATTGTGCCAGGAAGAACAGTCCGGCAGCGAGGAGGAAATCACTCCATGTTTTGGAGCTCTTGAGTCTGGATCAAGGTTGGTCCCGACCGTTCCGAACGCCGACCAGCCGACCGCCCGACCGTGGTTATTGACCGGCTAAAAAAATGCCGAACGGCCAAACAGTTCACAAAGTTTTTTTTATTAAAAAAAAACATTTTTAATAAAACTAGGTCCGGCACTACAAACAGTGGCAATCATTGCATGAAAATATAAATTTTTCACAACATTAAATGGTATGGCATTCAAGAAAATGAACTTTGATATTGCATCATCTAAGTTCATGTTTTTTGTCATCAAACATTTCCTTAATGTTGCCATTTCACATTCACTTTTAACCAACAGATGATCCTTCATGGCCTGTAGAAGCACTCATAAGCTAAAATTGACTAATACTTTGTGTACCAGCTCCAGAAGTAAATGCCTTATCAAAATGCCTACTCTGTAAATTTGTTGTAGAAGGTAAAGACAAAAGGGCATTTGCAATTTGCTCCACAAACATTTAGCAAGCTTGGTTCTGAACATGAAAAATTGCTAGAATCGCTAGAATCAAATCTCTAGAATTGTAATTTCTATTTGAGGGCAAAATTACAGTTCAAGCGTCGTGGAGGACTGGGTGATTTGCGAGGCCTCAGCGAGCTGCTCCATGCTCAATCGAAAGCGGAGGCCGACTGCTGTTATGGAGTGATCCATCCATCCACAGCAAGCCTACATCGAATCCGCGTGCGTACCAAGCTAGGGCGACACTCTCTAGTCAGGAGAACAGTAAAGCGGTGGAGATGCAGTGGCGATGGCGATAACCTAGCCGCAGCAACATCGTTAATATAGCCCCTGCAAGCACGATTCCCGAACGGAATCACCGAACGGGGCTGTCCGACCGCGTTCGGGCAGCAGTCGGGATTTCGGCCAAACGCGGTCGGGAACAAAAATGGTCTGGACCGATGGATGAGCTCCTTAATAACATAAACTTGGGAGAGATCGGTGTAAGTTACAAAGGTCCCAAGAGCTTACTGCTCAAAAACCTGCAAAATGAGCGCTGCCAGCCACAAAGGGCGCAAGGTAAACAAGAGGAAGAACTTCACTCCCAGGAACCTCAAGATCACTCGCAACACCCTTTTGCTCCCCTCTTTCTCATAGCATTCATTCCATCTTTGTTCACAAGATTCTGCCTTATCCTCTTGGTTAAGCTCATACAAATCACTCATCTAGTAGACAGACAGACACAAATTTTGGCAAGATTTGTGAATTTAAGACTACCTCCAAAGGATGCTTGTTCCCTATCAAGATCATGGCTCCCATCCACTACCATGTCAAGTGGCTTAGAAATGAAGCCTTTAGCTCTGGGCTCTCCATTTGGTAAAAGATCCCTGTGTTGGATGCCATAAACTTGTTACAAACCAAACTATCGTTGAAAATGTTATAATAATTTCTAGGATTGCCAGAATAATTCTGTTATTGTAAGTTTTTTAAGTTGGAGCATCTCAAGCTTAATGCAGGCCTTATTTTTAATTATAATTAGATTAAAAAGTTACTTGCATTTTTAAAATCTAAATAATTATTATTTTATAAGAATGTTTAATTTAACAATGTGAGGGCCAAGTGTACAGCTACGATGCCGTATACTAATATTAGCGTAGTGGGATTTTGGTAGTCGTCGGATTGGTTTTAATCCAGACCACTCATTCCTGTATATAAACTAGGGTTTTTGGGCTAATTGATATGCACATTTCTATATTCCCTTTCCATATTCTATGCACTCACATTGGTGGAGATGAAGGGCACCTTCGATTGTCTCTGGGGAGTGCTTGGATTTGGAATTTCTGTTTAGATCTAGCTTTTGTATCGTCCAGATCTAGCTTTTTCCATTTCCTTTCTTTTGTTCTTTCTTTTTAGGATTTTGGTTTAGATCTAGCTTTTTGCATTGTCTAGATCTACCATTTCCTTCTAGCTTTTTGTCATTTCTCTTCTTTTGCTCTTTCTTTTTCGTTCATCTTTATGGCAGATTAGCAATCTCCTCCTTTGACTCTAGAGTAACAGTTGGTTCAATTGCTTGATGCTATGCGCTTGCAATTGAACAACCAAACTCAATTGATGGCGGCATTCACGGCACGTGGTCCAACTCCTCCTGCTCTTGGTGCCAATCCTCGCGTTTGGCCGGAGTTCTTTCGTGGGAATCCTAGGGATGATGTGTACTATTGGTTCGATCACTTTACGGTGATTGCCACATATCATTTTTGGGATGATGCTCGACGTTTGCGTGAGTTCCCCACGTGTCTCCAAGAGACGGCATTGCAATGATACAATGGATTGAGCGCAACCACTCGTGGGGATTGGAGTGTTCTTTCGGACATCTTCAAACATGTTTTCGGACATGCCGACGACTGTGATGATGCCTTCCAACAATTGCACCATCTTTGCCAAGGCCATCTGAGTCGATGATGCAATTTGGTGTTCGTTTCCGAAGTTTTTTGTTTCATCCAATAGCCCAATATATCGGAGCGGATCAAGCTAGGAATGTTGTGGCCAGCACTTCGTCAAAATCTTGTCGGACTTGTGCATGCACTTGCTCCTGCAACCCTTGATAGTGCTCGCCACTTGGCACAACGTTATGAGACGTTGTCTCTTCCACTTCTCGCTACACATCCTTCAGCTCCACTTCCTATGAATGATGGTCCTGTTCCAATGGAGGTTGATGTTGCTGCTACTCGAATCCAAGGACACGGGCGAGGACGTGGTCGTGGCCGTGATGTTCATTGCTGGGCGTGTGATGAAGTTGGTCATACTTATCGGCGTTGTCGGCGCTTTCCGGATTGGTGACCTCCATTTCCTAGGTGGAAACCTTGGCGTCAGCAACGTCCTGTTGGTGTTGCTGCAGTGGAAGGTTTTGACACCGAGGTGCATCCGGGAAACGAGGAGTTGCGCAAGTAACGAAGGGACCTTGTGCGAATAAGTTAATGACCCCTCCATCTTTCTTTCGGGAGTACCATCAAAGGGTTCACTCGGCACTGGTTCATCCAATGCTTACTTTCCAAGCTTATTTTTATAACAAGAGGTTTCCTATTATTCTCTCCGTGTTAGTTGATATAGGTTCGAGTTTATCTTCTATTGCTTGACCTGTTGCCACACGTTGTTGTTTACACTTGCGTCGTGCGGCAGATCCAATTTTCATTCTTTATGGCAACGGCCATACACATGCATATGCATGAGATGAGGCGGACCTGGTTGTGCGTGTAGGCGATTTTGAGCTTGAGTTGCAGTTGTTGTGGGTAGTGCCGAGTCAAGCTTTTGACCTCATTCTTGGTATGGATTGGTTGCAGCGCAATCATGCCAAATATGACTTTGAGGTTTCTCCCCCTTGTCTCATACTTTCTTATGTTTCATCCATTCCTCTCACTTCCGTACCTCTTCGTCCCTTTACTTCTACCTCTACTTCCATTACTTTTGTTCTCCCACTATTTCCTCCTATATTTGCATTTTGTTCTGCTCTTCCCTTTTCCGATCCCTCCAATGATCTTTGTGTTGCAGCTATTGACCGGCTCATGAAGGAGTATTCTGATTTATTTGAATTTGACCTATCGTCTAGGGCCAAGATTGCCACACGTCATCCAATTCCAACCAGGGATGGTCGTCCAATCAAGGTTCCTGTTCGTCGTCGGTCACCCAAGGAGATCAAAATTTTACATGCAAACGTCAAGGAGATGTTGGAGAAGGGTGTTATTCAGAAGTCGCGGAGTCCTTGGGCATGTGAACTTCATCTTGTGATGAAGCCCAATGGGAGTATTTGTTTCTGCATTGACTATCATCCGTTAAATGAAGTGACGATCCCGGATGTGTACCCTCTTCCTCACATTGCTGATCTCTTGGATCGTCTAGGGCAAAGTCGTTGGTTCATCAAGCTAGATCTTGCTTCTGGGTACTAGCAAGTACCGATGGCCAAAGAAGATATTCCTAAGACTGCTTTTCGTACACCGTTTGGTTTGTACGAGTTCTTGGTGATGCCATTTGGTTTGAACAATGCTCCAGCAATTTTCCAACGGATGATGGACGAAGTTCTTTATGATATGCCCGAGGTGACTACTAACTTCATTGATGATGTCTTGATTCACTCGGAAGGGACGTGGGAAAAGCACATTCGTGATGTGTGTAAAGTGTTGGATCGGCTACGGGACATTAGTTTAAAGTTGAAGCGGTCGAAGTGCGTGTTTGGGTCCAAGGACACAACTTATTTTGGGTACCATATTTGTCGCGAAGGTTTGCAAGTTGATCCTGACAAACTTCTAGCCGTTCTAAAGTTTCCTACTCCGAAGTGTGTAAATGATGTGCAGCACTTCTTGGGCAAGGTGCAGTATCTCGGTCGTTTTGTGGATCATCTTTCTGATCGCACTACACCGTTGTGAGTGTTGCTGAAGTCATCAACGTCATCTTTCATCTGGTCTTCAGATTGTGAGTGGGTGTTTGTGGATCTCAAAAGAGCTGTTAATGACTCCTCCAGTTTTGGCATATCCTGACTACACTTGACTTTTTATTTTGCGCGTCGATGCTTCTGATATTGGTCTTGGAGGTGTGTTGATGCAAGAAAGCCCGAATGTGCCTGGTCAGCGTCATCCCATTGCATATATAAGCCGTACATTACAACCAGCAGAGATGAACTACTCCACGACAGAGAAGGAGTGTTTAGTGGCAATTTGGGGTTTCGAGAAACTTCATGCATATCTACATAGTTCTCAAACGTTACTTGAAGGTGACCATGCTACTGTTACTTCATTATTGAAGCGAAAGAACATGGTTGGTCATATTGCTCGGTGGGCTTTAAAGCTTCAGATATATAATTTTGATGTTGTTCATCGCCTAGGGAGTTTTATTGCTGATGCTAATGCCCTTTCTCAAGCTCCTCTTCCTTCTCCACTCTCTTCTCATGTTTTTGATGAACTTGTTATTCCAGCATCTGTGGATTTTCTAGACGAGGATTTTGTGCCGTCGGCAGTTGCTGTACTTGACATTCAGTGTCCACAAGGCGCAGAGCATGATCTACCTTCTCTTGATGAAGTTCGTGAGGCTCAAAAGATTGAGCCGTGGATTTGAAGGCTTCGAGATGCATTTGAGAATCCTGCATCATTTGTTAATGACTTGCCTTTTCGGCATTTACATTCTCAATATCGTCTTGAAAATGGCCTTTTTTATTTTGTGGGGACGGATCCTGATGATCATTTATGGTTGGTGGTGCCTTCTATATTTATTCCACGGTTTCTCCATACCTACCATAATTCTTCTGTTCTATGTGGGCATATAGGACATCATCCTGTGACCGAGAAGCTACACAGGTCTTTCTATTGGCCGGAGATGCGACGTGATATTATCTAGTATATGCATAGCTGCGTTTGGTGCCAAACTCGTAATACTCCCCCTTGTGCTGCGGAAGGACGGTTGGAGTCAATTGCAGTTTCCTGTCCATTTGAGTTGGTGGCATTTGATCTTATGGGACCTTTTCCACGGTCGACTGCTGGTAATGAGTATGTTATTATTGCTTATGACTACTTAACTCGTTGGGTGGAAGTTGGTGCTTTTGCTAGTGCCTTGGCAACTACTGTTGGATACTTCCTTCTTAATCGAGTGGTGTTCCAGCATTCTTGTCCAGAGCAGATTCTTTCGGATAATGGTCCTGCATTTATGGCTGAGGCATTTCATGTTTTGACATCTCGGTTGGGGATACGCCACACTTTCATGAGTGCTTATCATCCATAATTAGACGGTTTGGTAGAACGGCTCGTTCGGACATTCAAAGGGATGATTGCAAGGTATATGAACTTTTAGCATTTGGATTGAGATGGTTATTTGCCGTCTCTTCGGTATGCCTATGTCACAGGGGTGTAGAGTTTTGTTGGTGCTTCACCATATAAACTCTTATATGGTCATGATCCAATATTACCAACAAAGTTGGGTTTACCTTCGTGATTGCCATGAACTCCTGATGCTAGGTCATGGGATCAATATTTGACAAACATTCTTCCACTTATCCGAGCAGAGTCTACTGAACATTTAGGCCGCATACAAGTGGGACAACAACGGCGCTACAACTCCCATCATTGTCCACCTACGGAGTACAAAGTGGATGATTTGGTGTTAATCTGTTTTCCCCATCTTACGGTACGTTGTTTATTTAAGGGACTCCTTGCGCTGTGGAAAGGACCATATCGGGTGTTGCGGCAAGTTGGACCACAAGTTTATGAGGTTCAGCATGACGTCCAACAAACCGATCCACCAGAGATAGTGCATGTACAGCGGTTGAAACGCTTCATACAGAGGGATCAGAAGCAATTAATACCATCTACAGATCCACCGTTGCCTCCTCCTAACGTTCCTCCAGATCCCAGCCTGTCTATAAGAGAACCTTGATGGCCTTCCATTATTCCGAGAAAAGGGGATGATGTGAGGGCCAAGTGTACGGCTACGATGTCATATACTAATATTAGCGTAGTGGGATTTTGGTAGCCGTCGGATTGGTTTCAATTCGGATCACTCATTCCTGTATATAAGATAGGGTTTTTGGGCTAATTGATATGCACATTTCTATATTCCCTTTCCATATTCCATGCACTCACGACAGGATTTGCACTAAATCTTTTGTTTATTATTATTATTATTATTATTCATGTGCCCTAGTTCTTTCTTAAGAACAGGATGAGCACTTCACAGGAAGTGGAAGTGGTGGAAGTGGAGGACGACTCTGGCCAGGAGGAGGAGGAGGCGGAAGCGATCCTAGTGGCTTGTCTCATGGTTAATGTTGTGGGTCTGCAGTACTACCATGGCACGGTGACCAATGGTGTGCACGACGCGCTATTTCTAGCGGAAGCCCTAGAAAATGTAGCCAAGGTTATCCTGCATTCGCGACAGGTCCACGTGTAGTAAATATTCTAGGTAATATTCTAGTATAAGGATATTAACTATGTTTAGCTCAATATTTATCATGCATAACTAGGGCACCTATAAGGTTATGAATAAAGGTTGGCCATCAAACACAATATCTTGCGCATTGGTTTCACCAAAGTCACAGCTTATAACATGTCTCCTCCAAACCACTTGGATTGCCGCCAAGAGTGGAACTTTGCCCGATTCAACATCCACTTTAAGCACCAACTTAGGCTCGTCTCGTTCACCACGATCCTCCTTGTCGCCAAAACAGTGTGCTAAGCACAAAGCTGGGGAATCGAAACTGCTGGACGGCGAGCTCGACTCCACGGTAGTGCAAAGCTATGTCCATTGAATCAAACTCCACATCTATCACGCTTTTGTGCTTCCGGTGCTTGAGATTCGAGCACTTAAACTGAAGAAACAAACCGTGAAGTTGAAACCTTGAAGTCTCCTGATGATCCAAGAGCAATGGGAAAAGGGCTACGACACAATACCCAAATGTAATTATAGTTCTTATACATAAAATTCCACGACAAAGAATTCTAGAGAACTTCTAAACGTTCGCCTCCACGTAAGATTGCTGGTCAGATCAATCCAGAGTTTCCTGCATTTAAAAACGAACTTATCCACGAACTTACCAGCCAATTGCAAATGAGATCGTATTTGCCTGCGTACACAAACAGTTTGATGCCATCTTCCAGAAGAGCTGGCGGTTTATAAACCTGCAAAGCCAGCACTAAGCAAAACCCAGCGAAGAGAAAAAGACTGAAAACGCTTCTTTGGATGGACTGCCATCAGTGCCTCTGAAGACGCAAATGCTCTTGATCTTCACCTCAGTCATGAAGCTGGAGTAGTTTAGAAATAAGAAAAGGAAAAACGATGAAGAACACAAAGGAACTTCCAGGATGAAAAGATTGAGCTCGGCTGTTTTGCCAGCACTTACATCAGAGCCAGAAATGGCGAGAATGCCAGTCCGATGAGCTGCGCATTGGTGTCAATATGGGCGTGGAGCGATCACTTGGTAGCGCAGGAGGTGGCGCAGGTGTGCACGTATCGGAAGGGGTAAAAATGTAGTCAAGATTGAGCACTCTCTTGTTAAATTAAATTTCGTGGTATGTTAGTATTCTTGCATAATTTAGAAAAAAACCGTGAACTTGAATAATAAAGTATCATCTACTAAACTACCAGCTTGAATAGTAGTTTTTACAGTGATCTTTTATTATACTCTTCTGGATAAGACATTTTAAAAGAAATAGATCTCATATTAACCTTGCTGAGCGACCATGTTGAAGAAAAGTCCATCTAAGAAACATAACATAAGATTCTAAAACCATAATAGCGTCGAGTATAACTTGCCTGTTAATTTGAGGAGGTTCTTGGGGGTATCAAACTCTGCAATGCGTCCAGCTTCCATCACTAAGACACGATCATTGTCAATAATTGTTTGGATGCGATGGGCAACTGTTAGAACGGTGCAATCCTGGAAAGAGGCTCGAATAGTTGCTTGAATGATTTGGTCTGTGTCATTGTCTACTGCTGCAGTTGCTTCGTCCATAATAAGGATTTTGGACCTGCAAGAATAAGCTATGATCAGTTGAGAAGTAGAATCAATACAATCTTACTTTCTTAGCAAACTTCTTGCAAGGCAAAGAAGCTGCCTTTCTCCAACGCTAAAGTTTGTTCCAGAACTTGTAATCTGACCATCTAAGCCGTTGTCAAAGTTCTTATACGACTGTGTGCTGGAGAAATGCGCTCTTGTCAGTGCTTCATGAATTTCTCTATCATCGTTCTTTCCAAATGGATCCATGTTAAATCTTAATGTGCCAGAGAAAAGAACAGGATCCTGCTCATTGTGAACACTTCTAAGGCATTGACATTTGAATTATATTGAAAGCTTACCTGTGGGATTATTGACAATCTTTGTCTCAAATCATCCAGTTCAATGGTCTTGATGTCAATATCATCCACAAGTATTGTTCCACTACAAGCCATGTTCTCAACCATTCTGAACATAGCTGCAGCCAAGCTTGACTTTCCGGCACCAGTTCTTCCCACAATTCCTATTTTTTCTAATGGGAAGATCTTTTGGATAAAATAGTTAATTTCAAACTACACAATATTAATTATTACCTTAAATGATATGTTATTCAAAACTGCTGGAAGATCTTCCCTGTATGCTAATGTGTAGTTGATAAACTCAATAGACCCCGCAGCAGGCCAATTGCTTGAAAGAATCCTTGGCTCAGATTTATTTGTGGCCTCTGTAGATAAATGACAATATTCTAGAATTCTCTCCACACTTACAAACACGCTTTCTGCTTCAACTGTCCATTTGATTGCAATCTGGAGGACATCAGTAAGCTTTAAGGTTTGTACAAGTATAACACCTGATTATTAAACAAAGCATTAGCAGTTGTAGAACTGATATTCAAAAAAAGCTATCAGGCTGATACTTTTACCTGTGAGCCCAGGAGAAATATAATTCCTTAAGAAAACAACAAGAAATGCTGCAACTGTGATAGATATTGTAGTTACAAAGTCCAACCTTGTAGAGAGCCATCTTGATGCATGAACATATAAAATATAAGCTTTATGATTGTTGTCCACCAATTTAACAAGCTGGTCATGAAACCGTTTTTGATTATTATATGCTCTGATAGAAACCGCTCCCTTTTGAATAAAACATTGTTAATATTAATTTTAAAATAAAAAATACTCAATTTTACCTGTAGTGTTTCTGTAAAATGTGTAAATATTGGTGACTGAGAAATAGCATCCAACCTTTTAAGTGCACTGCCTGTAGAAATATATTGTTGTCTGACATAAATAAGTATGGCCAATGCAAGTGGAATTGTAAGCAAAAACCATGGTATTAGAATTCCAATTAGTACTAGTCCACCAATAGAACCATAAATGCCTTCGAGTGCTCGCTATAAAATATAGTTTTAGTTAATTTAAATATTAATAATGCAATCAAACCTTGATTAGTGATGGTAAAGTTTCATCTGCTATAGCTTGATCCTTACTATAGCGATTTAAAAGTCTTCCAATTGGATTCTGAATATAAATTTATCCTTTAGTTTAGCTATGAACCTAGATACTTACTTGGTCAAAAAATAAAAGAGGTGAACGGAACACTTTTTCAACCATTAACTTATGCATATTCTTTGAAGAAGTTAGATATGCTTGGTTGAAAATAATACACTTCAAAATAGAAATAATGATCGCAAACATACCAAGGCATGTAAAGAGTATCAAATAAGTGTATTTTGATATACTATACTTGTTATCTGTCCAAATTCGAATCCAATAGTCTACCATCAGAAGTGCTCCTTGCCCCAAAATAAATATGGGAATTATTAAAAAAGTTGACCTGTACATTTATATAATAGAAATCTATATCATTAATTTAAAAACTTACCAACCAGCTATGTGTAGATATTCTAAATAATGAGAGAGTTTTATATTTCCACTTTCCATTGTCTCTTGTTTCACTATGCCTCCTTTTGAATTGTCCAACTTACTATATTGACTAGCATTTAATTCTGTTTTAGCTGATACCAACTCCATCTCACATTTTATATCTTTAGAACTTGATAAGATGCGCTTAATACCATTGTTGGTATCTAATAAATAAATTTCATCACAAGCTTGTAAGCTTATAATAGAATGTGTTGCCATAATTACTGTTCTTCCCTTTAAAATGCCATTTAGTACATAATCAACGATGTATTTAGCTGTTGAAGCATCAACAGCAGATAAAGGATCATCCAAAAGAATAATAGGAGCAGTACTATAACATGCACGAGCAAGAGATACTCTAGCCTTTTGTCCGCCACTTAAATTTACCCCTCTTTCCCCCTTTTTAAATCACAATATAAATTAGGAATATAAATAACATATAACTTACAATTTCAGTGTCACTCCCATTAGGTAGCATTGAAATGTCATGATTAAGTGCACAAGCAGCCACTACATTATCATAGCGTTTATTATCAAATATGCTGCCAAAGACAATATTATTTCGCATTGTATCATTTAATATCCAAGGCTGTTGTGGGGAATAAGCTATATTTCCTTCCACAAATAATGAACCTTGAGTTAGCTGCAAAGTCAATTATTACCTTCCAAAATTATAAAACAACATCAATTAACCAACCTTTAGTTCTTCTAAAATTCCATATAGCAAAGAACTCTTACCACTTCCCACTTTACCGATCAAGCCAGCAAGAATACCCCTCTGAATTTGCATGTGTATGGGCTTGGGATTAATGCTTTTGGAAATGTTTCTAGCAAAATTACAGTCCAAAAGCTCAATAGCAAATATGTTTGAGGTTTTCTAGAAATAAATTATTATGAATTAATAAACTATTCAGAATAAATATAAAAAAATTAAGCACATACCTTTGACTTGGATGTTTGCAAACTATTTGTCAAGTCCAACACCTTTTGTAGTCTCTCCACAGCTACTAGTGCATTAGAAATTGATGGCAAACCTTTCAATTGCAAATCAAATTTTTTCATTCAGTGAGATGTTTTGTTTTATAGAAACCATACCATTAATGAAACATATGTTATCCCTTGCAAGAATACTGAAGAAAGATAGGACAACAAAAGCTATTGTCACATCAAGCATTTTATGATGAATGATATAAGCACCAAAAGCAAATATGCATGCAAATGGAACAATTGAATCCTGCAACAATATTAGAGAATGATAATTAGAATCTTGAGAAACTAAAACATACCTTCAAAATATACATGATTGTACTGATCATAGCCAACTTGGAAACCCACTTCATTTCACCAGCACGAGCACTATTGATTTTTTTCATAAACAAAGGAACCCAACCATTGAACTTGATAATTCTAATGCCAGCCAAAGTTTCACAAAGGATTCCCACCCGAGCATCAGTGGAAGAATGCTTTCTTCTTGCCAAGTGCCCCATATACTTCGCCACATAGGACTAATATAATAATGATGTAAGCAATTTGGAAAAAAAATCAGGAATTCTTATTACCATTAATATCCCCACCACAACCGTCCAAGCTACTCCAGCAAGTGTGGCAATGCCTGCTTCTCGATATAAGAAAAAACTCACAACAAGCAAATGGAATGGAAAGCAAACCACTGCAAGTCCCACAATGGTTTAGAGCAAAGCGATTGCAAATACATATCATACCATAAGGAAGTATACACAAGCAATCAATCAGCTTTTGGGTATCACTGTTGACAAGATTAAACAGCAAGCTATCGAAGGATCCATTAAATTCAGCCGTTCTTGTGCTCAACATCTCCATAAATCACAAAAAGTTAATATAACAGAGAAGCAAAAGAGTATTATGCACAAAGACCTTGTTGAAAGCAGCCATGGAAAAAGCAGCACGCAAGCGAACGCCATATCTCCAGCCATAGAAGAACATCCAGATGTTGCATAAGCTCTGGGATTGTGCCAGGAAGAACAGTCCGGCAACGAGGAGGAAATCACTCCATGTTCTGGAGCTCTTGAGTCTGGAGCGATGAATGAGCTCCTTAATAACATAAACCTGTGAGAGATCGGTGTAAGTTACAAAGGTCCCAAGAGCTTACTGCTCAAAAACCTGCAAGATGAGCGCTGCCAGCCACAAAGGGCGCAAGATAAACAAGAGGAAGAACTTCACTCCCAGGAACCTCAAGATCACTCGCAACACTCTTTTGCTCCCCTCTTTCTCGTAGCATTCGTTCCATCTTTGCTCGCAAGATTCTGCCTTATCCTCTTGATTAAGCTCATACAAATCGCTCATCTAGGAGACAGAGAGACACAAATTTTGGCAAGATTGGTGAGTTTAACACTACCTCCAAGGGACGCTTGTTCCCTGTGGAGATCATGGCTCCCATCCAGTGCCATGTCAAGCGGCTTAGAAACGAAGCCTTTAGCTCTGGGCTCTCCATTTGGTAAAAGAGGAGAGTTCCAAGACAGGTATATAAACCAGTTTGTTACAAACCAAACTATCGTTGAAAATGCCATTTATTATTATAATAGTTTCTAGGATTGCCAGAATATTCTGTTATTGCAAGTGGAAGTTTTTTTAAGTTGGAGCATCTCAAGCTCAATGGACGACTTATTTTTCAATTATAATTAGACTAGAAAGTTACTTGCATCTTTAAAATCTAAATAATAATAATTCTATAAGAATGTTTAATTTAACAAGATCTGCACTAAATCTTTTATTTATTATTCAAGTGCCCTAGCTCTTTCTTAAGAACAGGATGAGCGCTTCACAGGAAGTGGTGGAAGTGGAGGACGACTCCGGCGAGGAGGAGGAGGAGGAGGAGGCGGAAGCGATCCTGGTGGGTTGTCTCACGGTTAACGTTGTGGGTCTGCGGTACTACCACGGCACGGTGACCAACGGCGAGATGGTCCAGCTTGTCCGAGAGCCCACCAATCCATACGACTCCAACGCCATCCGGGTGCTCAACATCCGGGGCGACCAGGTCGGCCATGTCGAGAAGAACAAGGCAATGCATTTGGCACCGCTGGTGGATCAAAACCTCGCCTTTCTCGAGGGCATCGTTCCCAGCGGCAGCAAGAACGCGTACAGGATGCCGTGCCAGGTCCACGTCTTTAGCAAGCCCGCCTTGGCCCCCGCCGTGGTCGATCACCTCGACTACTTTGGCGAGCGTTTGAGTGGAGGCCTCCTCGAGGAGGGAGCTCATGAAGGTGGCGGCGGTGGAAGAGCCTCGAGCAAGACGAGCAAGCGAAAGGTTCTCGCTGGCGCTGCTTCCTCCGCTCCAAAGAAGCCCAGCATCGATGATATCTTCGAAGATCTCGCGCTCGACTGCAAGAAGCGGCAGGCCATGGAGCCCGACTCGAGCATTGTGAAGTCGGAGCTAATGCAGCACCAGAAGGAGGCGCTGGCTTGGATGATCCAGCGGGAGAACAGCTCGGCGCTGCCACCTTTCTGGGAGATCCAGCCGCCGAAAGGAAGCAACACGACGACCATGTACATGAACACGCTGACGAACTTTACGTGTGACAAGCGTCCGGAGCCGCTGCGAGGAGGGATTCTAGCCGATGATATGGGACTCGGGAAGACGCTCGCGGTGCTCGCTCTCGTCGCCACCAACAGGCCTGGAGCTGTGCTCCCGCCGGTGGTAGACATCGCCGAGGAGCTCGAAGAGCTGGAAGAACAACCGGCTGCGAAGAAGAGAAAGACCACCGAGAGAAGCAAAGGCAGGGATAAGAAAGCCAGTGACTCCGGCAGTGACGATCATCCTCCTCCACCGTGCGTCCCGAAAGCTGGCGGCCCTCTCGCGACTTTGGTGGTGTGTCCACTCTCCGTGCTGAGCAACTGGATCGGGCAGCTGGAAGATCACACTCGAGCCGGGAGTCTCAACGTGTGCGTCTTCCACGGCCCCGACCGGATAAAAAACGCGAAGAAGCTCGCGAGCCACGATCTGGTTTTCACGACTTACAACATGCTGGCCAGCGAGTGGAACGACAGGAACTCGGCGCTGCGGAAAGTCCACTGGCTGAGGCTCGTTTTGGACGAAGCACACCTCGTGAAGAATCCAAAGGCGCAGCAGACCAAGTGTGCGATCTCGCTCAATGCCGATCGGCGATGGGCCGTGACTGGCACTCCAATACAGAACAACGCCAAGGATCTCTTCAGTCTCATGCAGTTCCTCCACTTCGAGCCTCTCAGCGAGCGGACCTTCTGGAATAGAACCATTCAGAGACCGCTCACGAGTGGCCAGCCGGCTGGTTTTGCCCGGTCACAGGTAAGCTTCTCGCAAGTTGGTCTTTTTCTCTGGTTTTAACTCGTGGAACTTTCCAGGGATTGATGTCCGCCATCTCGCTGCGACGAACCAAAGAGACGAGAGTGAACGGGAAAAAGCTGGTGGACTTACCTCCAAAGATTGTCACGGTGTTTCCAGTGGATCTCACTCCCAATGACCGCGCGATCTACGACAAGATGGAGCGAGACGGCAAGGATATCATCCTCAAGTACATCGCAAACGGCACCATGACTAAGAACTACGCAATCGTTCTCCAGATCATCTTGCGGCTCCGGCAGCTGTGCGACCATTCCAGCATGTGTCCGGGATCCATGGATGTTCTAGCGGCACTAGGAGCTGAGAATCAAGGTAAAGTTCTCATTTTTCTTGCTTGCCTCTTCTCGTCTCACTAGTCTTTGTGTTCTTGAGCTGCGCAGGACAAATCGCTAGTCCAGAGCTCCTCCAGAAGATGCTGGCGATGATCGGCGACGACTTCGACTGCCCGATCTGCCTCTCGCCGCCGGTCACCGCGATCATCACTCGCTGCGCTCACGTCTTCTGCCGGAGATGTATCGAGAAGACTCTCGAGCGAGACAAACGCCAGTGCCCGATGTGCCGGGGTGACTTAACCATCTCGGACATCTACACGTCCAACGTTGGCAAGGAGCAAGAAGAAGCTGGCAACGATGGCGATGGCGGTGGTGGTGGTAGCAGCGCCAAGATCACAGCACTGCTATCCATCCTGGACAAGACGCGAGCCAAAGACCCGAGCATCAAGACGGTGGTCTTCTCGCAGTTCTCGTCCATGCTCAAGCTGGCGGAAGCTCCGCTCACACAGGCTGGCTACAAGTTCGTCAAGCTCCAGGGCGGCATGAGCGCCAAGAAGAGAGACGAGGCCATGGAGGCGTTCAAGTCGAGGAGCAAGGATTCGCCGACGGTGTTCCTGCTCAGCTTGAAAGCCGCGGGTGTTGGGCTCAACCTGGTGAGCGCGTCCAACGTCGTCATGCTGGATCCGTGGTGGAACCCGGCGGCGGAAGAACAGGCAATGGATCGGGTGCACAGGCTGGGACAGACGAGGGACGTTCATGTGTTCCGGCTGGTTGCGACGGACAGCATCGAGGAGAGGCTGCTGCAAATGCAGGAGAAGAAGCGGGCGTACGCGCAGATCGCGTTGGGGAAGGAGGCGTCCGAGGAGAGGCGGAAGCAGTGCATCCAGGAGGTGAGGCTGCTCATGCAGTGCTGATCGATCCAAGAGCCTCTTTCTCTCTCGCTTTGGATGAGAGAGAGAGATTTAGCGAGGAGTACTTCGATTATATAGTCCGAGAGTGAAAAGTTTTTCTCGAGAGTCCGAGACTCTTTATCAAAGTAAGAGAACCAGTGTAGATATGATCATTCCGGATTTCCAATCACAAGAAATCGATTTGACTACCTTTGAACAAACTTGGATCACGCGCAAAGGAATAAGAAAAAACGAATCTTTGTTGGAACTGTAACACGGAAAACGTTTTGGGGCTAGTGAGATCCAGGGCTTTGGATTGTGTAGCAAGCATGATTGAGCCAGCCTTCTTTTTTGGGGATTTTCCACCCAAAACTAAGAAGCATTCCTGCCGTGAGCTATAGGTGGCATTGAGACAAAGCGATTTGCGGCTTTGAAGGCTTATGGTTCACGGTATCTTCGCTTCGCAGCTGCAATCAAAGCTGTTAAATTGCGTGAAAATGGTACTTCGGAGAATTGGAAGAAAGAGCTAACTGGTTCAGGTATGGGACAAACAATCTCAAATGACTCACTAGGTTCTTTAGATCTTTTTTGCGGTGGATTTTAGAATGCTCTACTAGCCGAGGTTTGCGGGATCGCTGCAGTAAAATTTTGTAAGACTTTTTTTTTTTTCTTGTAGAAGCTTCTGCCTCGTACTACGTGTGTCACAGGCGACCATCCTGGTGGTGCCGTGCTTGACTCGCTAACTGATATATATTGTTCAATCTAATACTGAAACCGGCCTGACGAAGTCGAGAACAGGGCACTACATTCATCTCTGGATTGAAATGTGCTTCGAAGCTGGCAACACTCATTTAATCAGATACTAACTCGATCCATTAGAGGGAATGATTTGAGGAAGCTGAGCACTGAAACCGGCGAGCTTCAGTCGAGTCAGTCTTGGACAAAGACTAACATATTGGCCGTCCTCATCCAAAGGTACGACCTTTGCATTATAATACAGTTTTCTCGGCTCAGGTGTACCAATTTTTGGCAAGTCAGAGATGGAAGCTAAATAGAACACGGCATTCCAAGCCGAACGCGTCTCTTGCACAGTGGAAAGATGACGTAACAGAGATGGCTCTGAAGGCAGTCCCACCAGTATAAAACTCGGGTGCCAAGGCAATCCCATACATCTCTGCTTTCTTCTGATAGTTTGTTTTCCTGAATCGAAATGGCGTCGAGGAGCTCTGCCCCAGCACCTTCCAAGCCCGCTGCGCCGGCTCCTGCACCACCGAAATCATCAGGCGGACGCGGAACGCCAGAGCCCCCGCCCAAGGCTCGTCAGCCTCCGAAGTTCATATACAGAGGGGACACCAGGGTGGCTGTGGATGATGTGTTCAAGAACGGGATCAAGGCCGCCGGTAAGAACACAGATGTCCTTGCTCACGTCCGTGGCGGCCCGAATCTCAGCGACACGGCTTATATCGCCACCACTCAGACTCGGAGAGTGGCCGGAGTGTTTATGAAGCAAGTGATCCCAGAGGATTCTTTTGTAGACAAGACGCATCCCGAGATCAAGTACTACAGGCGCACTGGGTGGCTGTACACGATCAACACGGCTGGGCTGGAGATGGTGTATGTTCCGGACTTTCTGGAGGAGAAGAAGCTCCAGAAGGAGATTAACACGTATAGCTGGCAGCAGGAGTGGGCTGTGAAGGGGGCAATTCCTGCCAAGAACATAAAGGAGGCTCAGCTGGTTGATGGATACTTCTGGAGGTTCAGTGACTATGATGCGAACCTGAAACGGGCAAATGTTGATGCCATTTACCCGGCCGATAAGGAGTCTCCTTACAAGACCAAGAATGAGACGAACAAAGCTTATAAAGAGTAAGATGTGTTTTTAACATTCCTAGTTATAAAATAATTTGCTGTGATTATCCTGACTACATGTTCCATGTAATAATGTTTGGTTTGTTTAAAATTTATAAAAGAAAAGTTAATACGGCATAAAAATAAACTACACTTTTGTTTAATGATCCTGAGAGTTACTAATGAGTTTCACAATAAACTCTCTTAATTATTGTGTAACTGCATTTAGAACTTTTAAACTAGAGGATTTTAATGTGAAGTTATGGAAAGCTGGAAGTATGTTGAGCCTTCAATCTCTCATACTGGGTCACAACAAGCTTCACATATGAGCACAAGAATTTGAAGTCTAGAGTACTCAACTGTGCTTCTGAGTAAATGGCTAATAAACAACACCACTTTGTCAACTGTAAACATGTCCCACTGACGTCAGGCCAACTTGTGTTCATCTCTCCAAGGGGAGCTAGACTCCAAGCATACAAAGGGCAGGAAGAAGAAATAAGATAGCATCTCCTAAGAATGACAACTTGAGGGCGTTTAGATCTGTCCAAGTTGCTCCACTTCTTGCGCGAGCCCAGCAGTGTCATCCAAGTCAGCAGATCCGGCTGCCACGGCATGGACACAATCAATCCCATCGCATCCTCCAGTTGGTTCGATCTTCCTAGCAAGTCCACCATGCAAGTGTAGTGCCCCAGAGCTCTACTCATCAGTGACAAGCTCTCTAAGATCTTGCATCCGGGAATCATCGTTGTTGATTACTGTTAGTGGTGATGATTTTCACCAAGGCATGCAGAACAACAATGGCAATAACATCAACACCAGCATCAATTTCAAGGGAGGAGGATAAAATGACAAGAGCAAGGAGGACAAAAGAGTGTAGAAAATGTAATAAAAAAGAGCACAAACTATGAAGGAATAAAATATTGTGGCTCCAATGTTAAAAGCTAGGTGTTTCTATTTTGAAAGTGAAGACATGTTACTTCAATGAACAGTGTCCTCTGGTCTTCCATGGCATGTAGAAAAAGATTGGTCATTGCTGCCATGGTCGTGTTCCCATGAATGCTGGGAGGTCATGGGCATGAAAGTCCAGTGTGGAGAAGAAGTTAGAGCTGTAGTTGCATATATGACATGCAACAGCGTCTTTGTTCCTATCTTGCACAAGGGGCAGAGGCGGGCATCTCTGGGTGTGACTGGCATCTGTCTTCAGCCTATAGTTTTGGAAGCAAGAGTTCCTATCTGAGCCTACTAAACAGCCTTTAAATGCAAGGCTGATCCTAGCCAGGGGGACTATGGTGACTAGTTGGTCCACCAGTCCATCAAAGTTTAGGCTGAGGCATTCCATCCACTTTTGGCAATCCTTCCACCATCACTAGCTCTTTTAGGTGTCAAGCTAGATTGAGTTCTTGATAGCTGCTTGATCACAACAATCAAATGTGTCCTTCTACTTCAATATAGATGCCATCTAGATTCTACTCCATCTATGCCAGAGCTAGAGAAACTCATGAGAAGCAACAAGAGGGTGAAGAGATGAGATTAATACCGTGCCACCAGTATCTAGTATCTGGCCTAGTTGACAATGAATAAATTTCTTTATTCATTTCTATTCTTTTCTGGTAATAAAAACTTTGGATAATACTAACTGGTTCACACTCCCATTAAATTAGCTAGTTTAATGATGTTTTGTTCACACTAGCCATTATAGTGTGCCATTTCATTTCTATACTTGGGGTGCTCAAATTCTTGGTAGAAACACTCTCTTTGCAGTGATTTATCAAGCTCATCCTTGCCACAATCTTTTTTGCCTCCATTTCCCTTTACATTGGATCCCTTGTTGCCATGACAGCAATTGTCCAGCTTAGCTTTTCACAAGATCCTATCAAATTTTAAAATGTGCTAGAAATGCCTAGTGATTGATTTCTTACTTAGTTTCCACTGTTATACGCTTGCTAGCACCACACCTTGCTACTCCATGGGCATCGCTGCTGCTCATTGCCAAATATTCATAATATTTTAATCCTAGTACTAGGATTTTAGCAAAAAATGCAAAAGAATGATATGGTAGCATTAGCTTACTTGAATGTTAATTTCCTATTAAATTTAAAGTAATTGGACTACTGTTAGGTCTAAATATACTTATAAAAATATTGTTTATAAATATGTTTATTGTTTTTAGGAAAATATAAATTATAAATATATTTGTAAATTATAAATACAAGATTAATCTAAATGAATAATAAATGCTAGATAGTAGAATAATTTAAAATATCCAAATACATTCTAGGTATATTCATTACCACTTAATACTAATAAATTTTAATGTCTAGTTATAGTTCCTGAATTTGAAATATGAAACAAGACTGCTTTGAATTCATTCTTTTGCTTTGATCAAGTTCTTTACGTGCCTCACGTCAAAATTCTACTAATTTACAACTTGAGAAAGCTAGTGGAAAGCAGCACGGTGGAGGTCAAGAGATCAAGATCATATATATATCCTTTGTACACAGGGGAATAACCAAGGAACCACTATCAGGAATTATCTATGCATAATTTTCAATGCAGTAGGATGATTTAGAATTTTCATATACAGGCCAATCCTTCCTCGCCACCTCTGGATGCAAGGCTTTCAAATTCTAGTACATTTGAAGTTGGCAATGGTGGTGGCTGCACTAGTCTGAAGATTGTGGCATTCTTATCCATCCTAGACAAGGCACGAGCTGAAGACATAAGCAGGATTCCAGAAGATCATGATTCTGGACAGTGAAGCGTCATGCCTAATTTGCTTCAAAGTTCTTTGGTAACGATTGACATCAAACTTTACAAAGAAAACTCTCATCTCATTTTTCGTTTCACATTTGCTTCTTCGTCCATTTCCTTGGCACCAGCTTCGCTCTTCTTTTTTCCAACAGGTAAGCGAAGTGTATAGCTTTCGTAGTCCGAGGAAACGGTATCAAATTGATTATGCTTTGAATATATCGATTTGACTACGTATGAACAAAATATCTCCCGCGAAGGAAGAAAGAACTAATCCATCGCCGCCATCCTTGGCCTACGGGTTCCCAGCTCCTGGCGGTGGCGACGATGGAGTCACTGGAGTAGAATCATCGGTTTCTTCCGCGGAGTAGCAGCGGAAAGCGTCGCCTGGAAGAACATACCTCCCCTCGAGGATGGAGTTGACGGCGTAGCGATTGAACGCCTCGGTGGTGTGGATGCCATCCCAGCTTATGTACTCTCGCGGATTGCTGCAAGCGCTGGCCAGGACCGTGGAGTTTTGGATCAGCATCCTCCTCCCACACATCACCTTCTCGTGGAAGTTGTATGGCTCTTTGGCCCCGCAGCACGCAAGCAGCGGCTCCGAGAAGCCTGGGAACGAAGGAATGATCGCAAGATCAATGGTCAAGAACTTTGCAAGAAAGCTTACCACGCTTTGGAGGATCGTACAGCACTTCGGTCATGATGCTGTACATGTCCACGAAAGTGATGTTGTAGGAGGGGTCTTGGAGCGAGAGGAGAACGCGCATCCTGTCCACGGCTGCCGCGAGTAGCTCGTTGTGGAGCTCGGACAACCGGTTTAGCTTGCGAAGGCAGCCATTGTCGTCGTAATCAAGCGGGTCGGTGCTGGCGAAGAGTGTGAGCATCTCGGGTGTGCAGCCGACGGGAGGAACGCTGATCACCAAAAACTTCCGCGCCTGGAGGTTCTCGGCTAGCAGCTGTAAGAAGATCGTTGGAGTAAGAGCTCGAAAGCTTTGTCTAGCAAACCAAATGCAATGCTCCAAAGTCACAGGAAAACTAGATGCATGAGCACTCAAAAACTGAAGAAGAAAATCGAGAGAAGCTTACAGCAATACTCGCGGTGATGTTCTCCACGACTTGAGGAACGACAGTGAACTCCACATCGGCCACGCTCATCGCTCCAGATTGTAGAGCGTATCGGTAATCGTTCTGCCCGGTAGAGATCACGTAAAGAGCGGTCCGAAAGTACGCTGGATCCGGGAGGGGCTGAGTGGTTCCTTGAATTTGGCATCACAACAAAGATGAGTTGCAAAGAAGGTCGCATAGTAAAGATATCGATGGATTCTTACCAGTAGCGAGAGCATCTAAAACATCCGACTGGAACTTGTCCACCCACTGCACCTGGATGAGCAAAGGATACGGGACTTTGAGATCCGAGAAGCTGGCAGTGCTTCCAGCGACCGCGAAGCTAATCCCATGCCGCAAATTCGACACCACGCCGGTCGTGTAGGATGACAAGAGAGGCATGCCGAATGCTTGCGCTATAACGTAGCATGCAATGCCAGTAAACGATAAGAAATCTTATAGCAACCTAGAAGATCACTCACCCAAGAAATCGATCATCAGCCTTCCATCCGAGAGCCGATGCGCGGGGCTCTTGAAGAAGGTCATGCCGTAAGGCGAGACTTCCTCCTGGGCCTCGAGATCGGTGGGATACAGCGTGCGCGCATTGCCAGTGTCGGCCCAATCGTCGCCGAGGGAGAAGATCGCCGGGAAGCACTTGTAGGCGCGATCGCGATCATGATCCTCCTGCGCGTAGGCGCATGGATGGGATCCAAGCAGGAGGAGCGCGAGCAGCGCGGCAGCGGCCCCTCCCCCTCGCGCCATTGCCCTCGCTCATAAACCCTAGAAGAGAGAAGGAACAAATGGAGGCTCAAGTGGTTCTCCAAGGGAGAGAGGAAGGAACGTACTTCTCTCAAATGCAATGTATCCACCGCCACGAAGAATATTCTCAATATTCGCACGACTCTATCATAAGATTAATTATCTCTCTAATCTATATAAATATACTATTTTATCAGAAATGTACTTCATTTTCAAATAATAATTGTTACCAATAATAAAAATTCGAATATGTACAATTGTTATATTCGTAGTACTATCATAAAACTATCATATATTCATAGTTTATCATATGAAAATTTGATATGTTGGTTGGTTGGTTCCTACAATGCGTCCAGAGTAGTGGTCAAAAAGCATTTAGCCCTGCGAGAGCTGGGATTTTTGCTGGTTGGTCTCCGAGAATTTGGCAACTTGCATTGATCACAGGCGTGATTTTCATCCGCCAGCAGCATTTCTTGACCAAGGCCACAAATCGATCAAACAAATCCTCGCTCTTCTTAATCCTTTAACCAAAGAGAAACCTTTCTCCAAACACTTATATTCACCCACGATGTCCCAAAAGAGGCAAGAACACACATCCCAAATCCTGGCCACCGCCATTCCGTCCTTTCATCCATTTTCGATGAGGACAATCCAGTCAGGTCGTTGTGATATTTTCCAACCAAAGATGAACGGTCTCGATCTGGCCACGTTTTAACAGTATCACTGGCATATACCATCCTCGGCAACGGAATGTTCCCCACAGTACCGTTAAGAGTATATACCATCGAATTCCCTTTGTGCGCATTTTATTCCTTGGGTCGTGAACGAGAGAGCGCGAATAAAAAACTCGCATTGCTCTATCATCAAAGAGCTGGCTCACTGAGGAGAAAGGCTGTGTGTCTCTTGTCCAGGGATTAGGATTAGGATGCTCGCTGTCGCGAAATTGAGAGATTGACACAATGCGCTCCTAGATCATCGCTCCCGATCGGTCAAAGAGGGGACACAGGTGAGCTGTGGAATGGATTGAGGCTTCTCGAGGCAGGAATTTCCACTGGATTTGGAGGAATCGCGGCCGAGGCCAGGAAGAGATTGATAGGGAGGAATAATGTCCGCCTCAGCAGCAGGGGCTGATCAGGGTAGCAGCGCCAATGGGATCATGAAATCCTTCAGCAAGAACAGCATCCGGCGCGGCTTCTTCCCAGAAGGTAATCGCATCCTCTCTCACTCTTTCGCTCAATCGGCTCCGAAATATCGGCTGCCCGGGCTCTAGGTCCCCTGTTCTTGCCGTTCTTGGTCGTGTTCTTCGCGTTCTTGAGTTGTCTCGAGTGTTCTTCCTGGCTATGGAGGCGAATATTCACCTACATTGGCCAGGCATATTCACGGGTCTCTCACTTTGTTATGTGTTTCAGGTGCTTTTAACGTTCGCGTAGCTAGCGACCCAGCCGCTATGGCGAGGCACCAACAGCATTTGGACGACAGCGATGACGCCACGCCGGTTCTCGAGGTCGCTCTACCGTCCGATCAACACCACCACTCTCCTCCCTCGGCCTCCAAGAAGCCCACCTCTTCCACGACCTCTTCCTCCTCCTCCTCCTCCTCCAGGGCTCTCTTCACATTCCCATCCAAATGGGACGACGCCGAGAAGTGGCTCAAATCCTCCGCCAAGAAATCCGGCAAGAGGCAGCAGATTCACGGATTCAAGAAGCTCCACCAGCAGCCGCAAGGCGGCGGCGATCGCGAGCTGGAGAGCAGCGATCTCATCCAGGGAGACCGCGTCGAGGAGCTCGAGGAGGACGAGGACGAGGAGGGAGAATCCGAGGACCGGGAGAAGAAGATGATGATCGATTCGTCGTCCACTTCTTCTTCCATGGCCGCCGGCGTCGTGGGATCGAGATTTAGCTTCCCCATGGTGAAGAGCGATGGCGGCAAGGCGCTGGAGGCGACGATCTGCGAGGCGGTCAAGAACCAGCAGCTGCGCATCCAGAAGCCTTTCACGGATCCGACAGGTGCGTAGCGAGATTTCTTCCCTCTTCTTCCTCGCATTCCTTGAGATTCCTTGCCATGCATCCATTGTTCTTCATCGCATTCTTGGAGATTCCTTGCCATGCATCCATAATCTCGCGTGAATCGATGAATTCTTCCCTCATTCTTCCTCTCTTCCACGATCTAACACTGGATTCTTCCTCGCAGAGGCTACCAGCGGCTTCGATTTCAAGCAAGATCCCCACCAGCCGCCCAAGAGCCCGACGTCTCTGTACGAGAGCGTGGCGTGCATCGCTCCAGGGCCTCGATCCATCTCCATGCGCGACATGGGCACGGAGATGACCCCAATCGCGAGCCAGGAGCCGTCAAGAACAGCGACGCCGATGCGCACTCCAATCATGACCAGCCCGGGCGTCTCGCCGGGGCGATTGCGGCCAATCCCTCCACCGCCGCCGCCACCGCCGCCGCCACAGGCAACCACGCCCACCATGCCACCGAATTACCGCTCCACCGGCACCGACGCCTCTCCTCCTCCGCCGCTCCCTCCTCCTGGCGATCATCTGGACGAGCAGCTCGCATCGATTCCAGCGCTTCCAGCGACCCCGGGTGGAGCGACGATCCACACCACCAGGAACGCTACCAGGCACGAGATCTTGGTGCTTGGCACGCAGCTGGGCAAGAGTAGCATCGCGGCGTGGGCGACGCGCGAGGAGGAAGAGAACGATGCGTCCAAATGCCTCAAGGTGGTGATCCAGCAGCAGCAGCAGCAAAATCAAACCGTTGACTCTCTTAGACCGGCCGTTGACCTGGACGAGGTGAGGCGGACCATGGTTGAAAGCCGCGCGACCGCGTGGGAGGAGGCCGAGCACGCCAAGTACATGGCGAGGTAAGCGATAGAGTTCTTTGCCTGATCGATTCAGTTCTAAAGCTTGCGTTTTTTCCGATCTATCGATGCAAACAAAAAGGTATGAGCGCGAGGAGGCTAAGATTTTGGCGTGGGAGAATCACCAGAAGGCCAAGGCCGAGGCCGAATTGAGACGAATGGAGGTAAGCTGTCGCTCGCTCCCTGCTCTATGTTTTTATGTTCTTTGGCTCTTTAGCGTCAAGTTCTAGCTTTTCCCTCTAGGAGTGTTTTTAGTGATCTCCGCGATAGAATAGAATCATGAGCGTACGTCTTGGTATCCAAAGCGTACGGCACCTGTGTTGAGCTTTACATCCTTCCAAACCCCTGCCAGGTCCTCTGCCTGTTTATCTCGTTTTGTGTGAAATCTTTTCCTTCTCTTCTTTTTTGTTTGTTCATCCTTTGCTTTTTAGCTGGCTGGCTGGCTATGACCGCTGCTGCTGTGCTGCTACTGATTGATTCCTCACTTAACGAATGGGAGTAAATGCGGCAGGTGAAAATGGAATAGAATAGAACTTGAGGTGAAAACTCTGGTTTTAATCCGTGACCGGCGCCGACGGTCAGAGCGGTCAGCGCCGGTCCAGTCCCAGTCCACAGTCGCCAGTCCACTCACCACAATCAGTCAGTCAGTCAGTCCACCATCATCAGGCCTTCGCACATGTCCATGTTCTAGCATCATTCAAGCGAGTGATTTGCTTGGCTATTATAGAGTATAGTATCTATCTATCACTGGGGAGATAGATAGACAGAGCTCCGTTAGCTAGGACTAGATCTCACTTGGGGGATTAGCTTTGGCTGGAATGATGTGAATGATTCTCTTCCTCGCAGGTGAAAGTGGAGAGAATGAGATCCCATGCACACGAGAGAATGATGAACAAGCTGGCGGCGGCGAGGCGGCGTGCCGAGGAGCTCCGCGCCGCCGCCGAGGCCAAGCGGGGGGAGAAGGCCGCCAAGACGGTGGAGCGAGCGAGCGAGATCCGGCGGACAGGTTCTACTGCCTCTTCCTCCTCGCCCTCTTCGTCCTCGCATCTCTTTCGTTGCTGCCTGGCGGGTGTATAGTAGTGTAACACAGATAGAGAGAGAGAGAGGAGCAAGTTCTTGTTGATGGTAACGTGTTTTTTTCCTCGATTCAATCAATTCGTTCATTGCAGGCTTTTCTCTACACATTAGCTTGATTCTCGACAAGATCATCTATAACTTGTTACGGATTGGATTGCAGATCTTTCAAGCTTTGTTTTATGATTTTTCTTTGCTTTCGCAGTGTGTCGGCACAGTGAACTCCAAAGATTCCGGCTGGCTTTCCGGAGAAGGATTTAGTTCTGTTTCCAAAGCCCTGTTTTTTAATCCTAGATAATTTTTGTGGCAGTGGAGATCACAGTCACATGTAGTGCTGCACCTCTCTCACATTCATTTCTCACATGGAATCATCAGTTAACATGAGGCTCATCTCCACAGTGACAGCATGTGATTTTCAGTGATTTTAATTCAACCATGGAATTTTTCCAGTCCCATTCCTTCATTTAAAAATCTCATGGTTCTGATCTTATCTAGTTTTTTTCTTTGTTTTATCTTCATTCCCAGCTTCAGCTGACCATGCTGGTCAAAGTATCAATCAGACAATTTCTGTATTATTAATAGCAATAATAATAATAATAATAATAATAATAATAATAATGATACTAGTTTGTATTAATTTGTAATAACAGTTAATACTAATCGCTAGAGAGAGGATTTGAACCTTTGACCCTGTGGTTAACAGCCACATGCTCTAACCAACTGAGCTACTCTAGCTTACATTATATGCTAATTATGTAATTAATTTATATTGCTAATGTATTAAGAATAAGTATGTTCTAATAATTTTATTTACCAAGTAATAAAATTAAAAATATTTCAAACGTCTCTCTCCTTCGTGTCATGTTAAGAAGTGGGAGTTGTGGGGATTCTATCCTGAAACACTTAACATGAAGTCGAGATGTCTGAAGTGGACAGCCCAAACGAAGCCCGTGATGGATCGATCGATCTCACGGCCTCCATGGTCCTCGCCCCTTGAATGCTACGACGTATATGTGAGAGTTATGATTACACGTCTTCGTCGTTTGTGCGAGAGCTTGACGTAAAACCGGAAGTGAAGCGGGAGCCTCACTTTCCAAACGCTTACACTTGAATGAGAGACGAGGATGGATGAGCAGCGTGCGTAAGTTGGGCTCGTCCAAAAGATTGGAGCTCTGGCTCTACGCACGCCTCAAAAAATGGTGTGAGATATCTTGGCTTTCTGACCATCGAAAGATCTTTGCCTGCGACGAGAAAACAATGCTTTAAACGGCGGACACATGATCACAAGAGCTAGATTTTGGTACCTCGAGGAAGATCTCGTGAGCTTGAGTGAGAGTCAAAAGGATGGAAGCTGCGAATTCATGAAAGTCCTGCACAAAGCTGATTGCGCGTGAGTGGAAGTATAGAAAGTTGAATTCAATGCTCACTGATCACTGATCACCATGATCTTCTTAAATTATAGAAAAGAACTCACTCGCTGATTCACTCTCCAGCGAAATCTCTGAGTAGTGAGCTCCTCCTGTTGAGTAAAAACTATCCTCGTTTGATGGACCAAATCTGTGAAGTATTGAGCATGAAGAACTGTGAAAAAGTAAAGTGGCTTACGTTAGTAACTTGGAAGTATGAAAGAAAGTGCTCACTGTGTTGGAGTATAAGACTTTATCCTTGCCACTAGCCCATAAAGCTTTGCTTCTTACGCTTCGTCTGAGAAAAGAGCTTGCTGTTAGAAGAAGTAAAGAAGAAGAACAACAATAAAGCTGACCTCTTTCTAATGCTCAATATCGGCCTGTGATTGCAAAAAGAAGAAACAAAAACTTACCGATGATCCTCAGCACCATGATCTTCTCCTCGAAAAGAATCTCTCCCTGAACAAACGATCTTGTGTTAACACAGGAGAAAAAAGAACAAAGAAAGGAACTTTACCCGAGAGTTGGCAATGAACCAAACATCTTCACGAGACTTTGAGAGCGCTCGAGCCCGACTTTCGAGTTCCCGAGAGCAGCACATTCCGGAGCATCACCTGTCCGCAGCTAGAATCCGGGAGCAACTCATCGACGTGCTTGGAAACCCGGATGCCAATCTCCACATTCTTGTGAACATTGCAAGCCCCCAGCAGCGACGTCCAGAGATGGATGTGAGGCTCAAACGGCATGGCGTGGATCAACTCCTCGGCCTGTTCCAGCTTCCCGGACCTGGCCAGCAAATCCGCCATGCAAGCGTAGTGATCCACCCCGGCCTCCACACCGTAGCTCTCTCGCATGCTCACAAAGTGGTAGCGAGCGTCGGCCACAAGCCCCGCGTGTCCGCAAGCCGCAAGAACACACGTACAAGTCAGTCGATCCGGCCGCTCGCCTTGGAGCTCCATGAGCCGGAAGAACTCGAGAGCTCCTCGAGGATCTCCGTTGTGAGAGTGCACAGCGATGATCGTGTTCCAGGTGAATGTGTCTTTTTCTCTCATGCTGTGGAAGATCTCTCGAGCTCGAACCAGGCTTCCACACCGGCCATACATCCCGACGATGCTCGTCCCGAGGTGGACGTCCATCTCGGCCTGTTCTTCCTCCAAGAGTTTGTGGAGAGATCTCCCGAGTTTCACGTCGGTGATGCTGCCGCAAGCGTCGAGGATGTTCACGAAGGTGACTTTGTCGGTGTGGATGCCTTGGCTGTCCATGAGAGGCAAGAGCCTGATCGCTTCCTTGGGATGCCCGTTACGCGCATACGCGAGGATCATCGCGGTCCAGGCTATGGCGTCCTTGTTCCAGCTCTGGCACTCGTCAAAGACTTTCTTTGCGAGGTGGAGCTCGCCACACTTCGCGTACATGGTGACGAGCGCGCTCACGACTTTGGGATTGGATTCCAGGCCGGGAGAGTTTCTGATGCTCGAGTGGATGGATCTTCCCTCCTCGAGCGCCGAGAGATTGGAGCACGCCTCGAGCAAGCTCAGGAAGGTGATCCTGTTTGGAGCGATGTTTCTTTCTCTCCTCATCACCGTGTGGAAGAACTCGAGCGCCTGGATGCTATGCCCGTTCTGTGCATACGCTGCGAGCATCCCATTCCAAGTCACGCGGTTGCGATTTGGGAGTCGATCGAAGGTAGCTCTCGCCTCGGCGATGCTGCCGCATCGCCCATACATGCTCACGATAGCGCTCGCGACCCGGACGTTGGATTCCATCCGCGCTTCCAGGATCCGCTCGTGTAGCATACGCCCAAATCGCAGAGAGGCCGCGCCCCCGCAGCTCCCCAGCGCACCAAGGAACGTCACTGGGCCGGGCGCCACACCCTCGATGAGCATCTCCTCGAAAATCCTCCTAGCTCTGCCAAAATCCCCATTCTCGGCATAGTGTGTGATCAATGTGTTCCAGCTCGCGACGCTTCTCTCGGGGATTTGATCGAAGACTATCTTCGCCTCGCGGACGTGGCCATTCCGGAGCATCGCAGCTATGGTGGTGTTCCAGGTAACCACGTCCTGGAGAGGCATTCTTTGCAAGAGATCCATACCAGGCTCAAGATGCCCGTTCTGGGTATACACCACGAGCATCGTGTTCCACTCGATTGGGCCCTTCCCGGGCATGAAATCGAAGAGATCACGCGCATCCAAGACCGATCCACAGCAGCCATACATCCGGATCACGCCGCACAGGACGATCGTGAGGTTGCGATTGGGATCACAGCCCAGTTTGGAGATGAAAGCGTGGATCCGGCGGCCGTGGGCTAGAGCTCCTGCGTCGGCGATCCGGGCGAGAATCGAGAGATAGGTGTCGGCGTCTGCGGCGCGGCTGGAGCTCAGCAATCGCTCTACTGTTGTGGTGAGCAGTTCTTGGTATCTCGCGGGCGAATCGTCAAGATCGTTCAGGGAAGAGGGCGATGGAGAAGAGGAATTGAGCTGCCAGGTCTCGCTGGGCGCAAGCATTGCCATGGATCTGCGACTGCCGATCGCCCTCCCGATCGCGAGAAAGCTCTTGATCGATGCGCGAACCATTCATCCTATTCTAGGGCAAACCAATATTTTTGAATTTAAAATTTTGAAAAAGCGCGCGAACGAGGGAACAAAGCAAACAAAATAAAGAGAAATCTATGCGTGGTAGCGAACGCCAATTATTCCTGTAGAGATCAAATGGTAGGAACACCGAAATTTCTACCTTGGAACCAAGAAAGAATTACCGCAAGCAACAGGACCTCCAGCGTTCCCAGATATACTCCCGCCTGAAAGATCGATCACACAGAGCTTGTAAGTTCTCATCGAGCACTAAAATCTCTCATACTCACTCCGCCCAAGATCGTCGGCGTGATCGTGCACGACAATGGATCTTCCGAGTATGGAATTCGCTCCCCGGAGTGGGATCTACACGCAAGAGTTAGAAACTTCCTCAAGGCCTGGTAGACTTGAAAGTACCTCACAGTTTGCAGAGAAGAACTCGGCGACGCCTAAGCGACAACGAGATCACGAGTCAGATACAGAAAAAATGGTTTTTTACTGAAAAGTTTCTACCATTGGCGGCTGCCTGGATGTTGCCAAGATCTCCAGCATGGCGATCGATATTTACATTGTCGTTATGCCTCCTGTTCAAAGGATTGTAGTGCGTACCTGTCAAGTCGAGCACGACTTAAGGCTCTCTATCAAAGAGAAGAAAAAAACAAGCTCTCTTACCCAGGACGTTGCAACCACTGCTTAGATCGCCAGATGTATGGATATGAAGGCCGTGTAAGCCTGGTTTGAGTCCTTGAATTATGCCGTGCAGAGCCGTATGACCTGGGAAAAACCGTGAAGTTATTTCGAGAGATGATCCAAAGTAAAGAGTTTGCGATGCTTAGCTTACTTCCTGTAGCGTTTTGTGTGAAATAGACCACTCCAGTGACGTTTGAATTGCCAGCTTCTTGTAGCAACGCGATGGCCTTCACGGGGGTCGGCTCGGCAGCACCAATCAGAGCATGCATTCCAAAGCACTGTAGGCCCGTCTCGTTCCCTGACATCTGACCGAAACAGCACTGGATTTCCGCCAGCAAAATGGCCACAAGTGGAAGCAAGCTCGCGCTTTTTCTAAACGCTTCCATTGTACCTTTGCTGTTCCACGAAACCCGAGAGCGAGAGAGAGAAAGAAGAAAGTTTTGCGCGACGTGATCGTCAGAGTTCCTGCATGTGGAGAGTTGGATCAGCCACCTCGAATAAAAACAAAGCGAGAAAACTACTCACATGATCCCTCGCACGTCGCCTAATCAAGGAAAGGACCAAAGTCTCCACATTTTCACGTAAGCCCCATGATCCCATGACGGAGGAAATTGTGCTCAATGTTGTATTACGATATAGTGACATATACAAGTAGAAGTGGTGCTGCTGCAATGACACAGCTACAAAACTCGTTTTGTAAAGAAGAAAAAGAAAAAACGGGACTACTGTCCACAAATGAGATCAGGCCGAAATGAAATCCTCGAGGAAATCAAGCTCTTACGTTTCCTTGCCAAGTCGAGTATGTTAGACGTTAAGGGGTTCTGCTTCCGTTTCATGCTCTTTCTCAGGCCAGGCCTCCACCGGCTCTACAGAAATAACGATCATCAACCAGAGAGCTTACGGATTAGATGTGAATGACTTACTGGTTTTCGCCTTGTCCTTCTCGGACACAACCATCAGCCTGTTCTGAAGAACCGCAGCCATCACAAGGAAAATGGAGCACATTCCAAACATGAAGGTGATCGGGAATGCGCTCACCTGAAAGTAGCGACAACAAAGATATCAAAACACGGGAGAAGTTAAACCTTGAGAAAGAAACTTACGTTGTAAAGCACCACGCAGACGAAGATGTTAAGAGGAATCCGGAAGAAGTTCATGATTGTACTCCTGGATTCCTCTGGAATGTATTGAGAGCGCATCTTCATGATCGAGGGCCAAAAAATTCCAACGCAGGCTTCAAAAACACAGAAGCCGAGCATCTGAATTCGGCCGCTTGTGCTGATAGAGTCGGTAGCTTCTCCAGCCGATTCTGTCATAAACTGATCAACAGTGTCAGTAACATCAACCGGAGCATACATATAAACACTCACACCAACGAGAACTGGGAGGAAGAGAGCTGCCGCAGAAACTAAGAACACTATCTGCATGTATCCTTCCACACGACCGCGAGCCATGAGCTTGGAAGTGAGCGAACTCCCAAACATAGACGCCAGCATGAACGTGGCGAAGATGAAGCCATGCGGAATCTCCTGATCGTTAGGACTCAATGCAGGCGTCCAGAGGAAGACGAAAGTGTACATGGAGCCCTCGAAGAGAGATTGGATTGCTCCTAGGAGAGCAATCTTTTCA
The DNA here is from genome assembly GCF_000143415.4 of Selaginella moellendorffii. Taxonomy (NCBI): domain Eukaryota; kingdom Viridiplantae; phylum Streptophyta; class Lycopodiopsida; order Selaginellales; family Selaginellaceae; genus Selaginella; species Selaginella moellendorffii. The sequence continues at coordinate 1,563,613 of NW_003314296.1, read as the reverse complement.
TCTACATAGAATCCAAAGATAAGGCTCTCGCTTGCATAAAGACATGAAAAGCTTACCAGAGGCGATAGCAGACCCGGCGACTTTGAACTGCGTCAAAAGCGTCTTGCTTTCGGTAGGATCTCCGTAGTTCTCAGCCCACGTAAACATGATAACCGCCATGCCGATCGCTAGCACGCAGGATGCGGCATCAAAAGGAGCAACAGGTCCCAAGTTGAGAGATCCGACGAGACTGTTGGCAACCAGCCCCGAGAGTATGGCTACCAATCCGTTCCCAAGAAAGATTGCTTTAGAAAACGTCATCGACAGCCACTGTTCCTCGAATCCTCTCTAAAAAATCACAGCGAAGTTAAAGAAGAAAGTTGTCAGACAATCCAACGTACTGACAAATCCACAAACCTTAAAGTGCTCAGCAACTAGCCACGACTCAAATGCCGAGAACAGGAGCGAGGTAGCAATTCCACCAAGAATTCTTCCCACCATGAGAACTTGGAACTGAGGAGAGTGTTTGGTGAAGCAGCTCAAAATGTAGGTGATGCAGTACGTTATGCTAGCTCGCTTCCGGCCACTGCGCATAGAAAGAGCGTGAATTCCAATTCTAATCCAAACCAAGAAGCTTACTATTTGTCCGCGAGAGATCCCACAATCGTCCCAAACAGCATGGAAGATCCAAAGCCAGCGATGAAGAGCCGCCCAATATCCCCCTTCTGGAAGCCATAGTGGCTGTAGAGGAAGTAAACGTATGGTCCCTGGAGCCAATCTCCCGCTGGGGGAGAGAAAGAAAGAGAGAAGAGAGTTAAGATCTAGAGATCCGAGTGCGCATTTGGCGAGATCTAGGAGCTGGAAGCACGCAATGCGGGCGAAATCGAGAAAGAACTCACCCATCATGAGCGAGTAGACCACCAGGTAATTGTTCTTGAAGGCATTGAAGGCCGATGTCGCGACGATCCGGTCCTTGCTGCCACGGCGAAACTCGAGCGCCGCCACGGCGAGGAGCTGGACCGCGAAGACGACGAGATAGAATGTCTCCATGGCCGCTCTCCACCTCGCTCGCTGCGTCGCTCGCGCCCTCAAACCCTAGCGTCCTACCCGCGTAATCACGCGAAGAGCAATGGTTTCTTTTTACCAGCCTAGGTGAAATCTCTTACCAGATTAACCCACAAAGTATATTCTGTCAATTGATTTAATGGTAAAAAAACAAGATACCTTTATTCTTTGTACACGTGTCACATTTAATTTTGGAGGCTTGCGCGGGAAGCTTTCTCGAGAAAGGGGAAAGAAAGAAAGAGTTTAGGGTTCTATGCTCACAAAATATTTCCCAAATGGTCGATCGAAAGGCGCTCTGCGAAGCGCTCACGCAAGAAGCCGCAGGAATCTTTGCGTGTGGAGGGAGCATCGATGATCACCTCCCGAGCTCCATCTCCGTGCAAGGAATCGGTGAGGTAGCGCTTCCAATATCGCTCGACGACGCATTTAGGCGCCAGGAAGCGGCCGAGCAGGCGCCGCATGGGCTTGGGAATCGGACTCTGGTCGACACGGCTGTGCGAAGAGCTTGGCAGATCGATGGTAGCAAAGTCTTGTCGTATTTTTCCACGGCGACACTGTCCAAGCCGTCGCTGCTACTGCTGTTCGTGGCTTGGGGATGGATCCAGGTGGAAGCCCATTTGTACAAGCTGCTGGTTTACGATTCAGGTATTCTCCATTTCCTCTTTTTCTTGGTACCCTTTGGTTTGTTCTTTGCGTTTTTTCTTGGCTAGTCTTGGGCTGTATTTGTTTTCTCCGGGACATCTTTGGAAGCCTGATCTAGGCTCTCTTCCTTCACAAGGATTGTGGACACACACTCTAATTTACGTCCTTGCTTGATTTCTTACGATCACTTAAGTAGTTTCATAGCTGGTTTCTCTTTGCGTGGGTCTTTCTTATACTTCGTAGAAGGAACATTTTGTTCAAAGCTTTTACTGATCGATCTTTTATCGTTCTTTCACAAGATGGACACTTCAAGCTACACCGAGACACCGAGAAGGAGCCTGGCATGTTTGCCACCCTCATACTCCAGCTTCCTACGCGACATCAGCACGGCAACCTCACGAAAACTTTCGACTTTGACGTCCCGGGCTTCAACTACACCGCCTTCTTCGCTGACTGCGAGCATGAAGTGCAGCCAGTGAGATGAGGAACCCGCGCTTGCCTGCATTTCAACCTGGTACGCAAGGCGAACGTTGGATCCAACGGAACTCTGTGTGAAGTTAGTGCGGCGGCTGTGCTACGGGTGAAGTCCGCTCTCGCACCTTGGATCCAGGATGCAAATTCATCGCCAGAGAAGCTGGTGTTTCCTCTCGAGCAGTACACGGAGACGAACCTTTACTTCTCTGGGTTTAAAGGACAAGACAGGATGGTGGTGGAGCTATACGTTTGCCTCATGGAACAGTCTAAAGTTTACTCGGATGACGAACTTCTCACCAGCTCTGTCTCTGCAAAGCGCTGGGTAGCCATCGACGACAAGGTCGTCAGGTTTAAGAACCTGCGCTTCAACCTCGAATCCGAGCCCCTGGGCGACTTCGAGCTTTTCAGCGATGATCCAAACAGCGAGTCTCACAAGGCATATATGGGAAACTACGGTCCGGAGCATCACTACTGGCACTACAAAATAACTGCCTGTGTGTGAGGTGAGTACCAGATGATTGGAATAGCTTTGAGATTTGAGCATCATGGTTTCGTTGCCAGTATTTCTCCTGCAGAAGGGAAAAAAGAAAACTGTTAAGTTCAGAGCATAAGAAAGTGAAAACTTTCGATGGGATTCTCAGGAGCAAAGACACCACAAAGTATCGCAAAAATCAAATCAGGAAAAGAACGAAAACAGCAAGAAAAGACGCTAAGAGTTGAAGTGTTTGAGAAGAAGAAAAGAGAGTAAAATGGAAGACATTAGAAGAAAGCGCAGACAAATCAATTAGATCTTGACACAAACCGTACCAGGACGTGGCTTGTTCCAGCGGCATTGACACAGCGCCTCAGATTTGGATCGCGAATCCATTTCATAAACCCTAAAAATACATTACAAAAGAAAACACTCGACAGGCGACAAGTGCAGTCATGCTTAACGTGTCGACCATTTGCCTCGCGGCACATAGAGGGTCGTGCCTCCCAGCTCGCCAAAGCTGCCAATGTGAACGACACGTTAAGCATGATCCCATCGCTCACTCCCCCAAAATCGGCAATGGAGAAAATGCGCGGCCACGCCATCAGTAGCCCCGGGGCCAGCCTGCTCTCCACGCTGTTGGCTGTTGCATCCCTGGATGGCCGGTGAGCAACGCGATGGCGATGCATTCTTCACGGTGCTTTCTTCGTTCTACGGTCAACACTTTGCACGCAACACGTGTCACAGCACCTTCCTCTCCCTTGGTCAATAATCGCGCTAATGTTTGCCCTTAGCCAATAGGAGGTCGCTGGGGGTCAACAAAATAACCCCTTTATAATTATCCGCCTGCAACTCCTCCTTATTGTGATAGATTATTATTTAGATTTAAAAAATGCAAGTAACTTTCTAATCTAATCTAATTATAATTGAAAAATGCCTGTGCTCCAACTTAAAAAACTTCCACTTACGATAACAGAATATTCTGGCAATCCTAGAAATTGTTATAATAATAAATGGCATTTTCAACGCTAGTTTGGTTTGTACCAAGTTTATATACCTGTCTTGGAACTCTCGGTCCAACACAGAGATCTTTTACCAAATGGAGAGCCCAGAGCTAAAGGCGTCGTTTCTAAGCCGCTTGACATGGCACTGGATGGGAGCCATGATCTCCACAGGGAACAAGCGTCCCTTGGCGGTAGTGTTAAATTCACCAATCTTGCCAAAATTTGTGTCTCTCTGTCTACTAGATGAGCGATTTGTATGAGCTTAATCAAGAGGATAAGGCAGAATCTTGCGAGCAAAGATGGAACGAATGCTACGAGAAAGAGGGGAGCAAAAGAGTGTTGCGAGTGATCTTGAGGTTCCTGGGAGTGAAGTTCTTCCTCTTGTTTATCTTGCGCCCTTTGTGGCTGGCAGCGCTCATCTTGCAGGTTTTTGAGCAGTAAGCTCTTGGGACATTCGTAACTTACACCGATCTGTCACAGGTTTATGTTATTAAGGAGCTCATTCATCGCTCCAGACTCAAGAGCTCCAGAACATGGAGTGATTTCCTCCTTGTTGCTGGACTGTTCTTCCTGGCACAATCCCAGAGCTTATGCAACATCTGGATGTTCTTCTATGGCTGGAGATATGGCGTTCGCTTGCGTGCTGCTTTTTCCATGGCTGCTTTCAACAAGGTCTTTATGCATAATACTCTTTTGCTTCTTTGTTATATTAACTTTTTTGTGATTTGTGAAGATGTTGAGCACAAGAACTCCTGAATTTAGTGGATCCTTGGATAGCTTGCTGTTTAATCTTGTCAACAGTGATACCCAAAAGCTGATTGATTGCTTGTGTATACTTCCTTATGGTATGATATGTAGTTGCAATCGCTTTGCTCTGAACCATTGTGGGATTTGCAGTGGTTTGCTTTCCATTCCATTTGCTTGTTGTGAGTTTTTTCTTATGTCGAGAAGCAGGCATTGCCACACTTGCTGGAGTAGCTTGGACGGTCGTGGTGGGGATATTAATGGTAATAAGAATTCCTGATTCTTTTTCCAAATTGCTTACATCATTATTATATTAGTTCTATGTGGCTAAGTATATGGGGCACTTGGCAAGAAGAAAGCATTCTCACACTGATGCTCGGGTGGGAATCCTTTGTGAAACTTTGGCTGGCATTAGAATTATCAAGTTCAATGGTTGGATTCCTTTGTTTATGAAAAAAATCAATAATGCTCGTGCTAGTGAAATGAAGTGGATTTCCAAGTTGGCTATGATCAGTACAATCATGTATATTTTGAAGGTATGTTTTAGTTTCTCAAGATTCTAATTATCATTCTCTAATATTGTCGCAGGATTCAATTGTTCCATTTGCATGCTTATTTGCTTTTGGTGCTTATATCTATCATCATAAAATGCTTGACGTGACAATAGCTTTTGTTGTCCTATCTTTCTTCAGTATTCTTGCAAGGGATAGCGTATGTTTCATTTATGGTATGGTTTCTATAAAACAAAACAACTCAATGAATGAAATTTTTGAAAGGTTTGCCACAAATTTCTAATGCACTAGTAGCTGTGGAGAGACTACAGAAGGTGTTGGACTTGCCAAATAGTTTGCAAACATCCAAGTCAAAGGTATGTGCTTAACTTTTTATATTTATTCTGAAGATTTTATTAATTAAGAATAATATATGTTTAGAAAACCTCAAACATTTTTGCTATTGAGCTTTTGGACTGTAATTTTGCTAGAAACATTTCCAAAGGTATTAATCCCAAGCCCATACACATGCAAATACAGAAGGGTATTCTTGCTGGCTTGATTGGTAAGGTGGGAAGTGGTAAGAGTTCCTTGCTATATGGAATTTTAGAAGAACTAAAGGTTGGTTAATTGATGTTGTTTTATAATTTTGGAAGGTAACAATTGACTTTACAGCTAACTCAAGGTTCATTATTTGTGGAAGGAAATATAGCTTATTCCCCACAACAGCCTTGGATATTAAATGATACAATGCGAAATAATATTGTCTTTGGCAGCATATTTGATAATAAACGCTATGATAATGTAGTGGCTGCTTGTGCGCTTAATCATGATATTTCAATGCTACCTAATGGGAGTGACACTGAAATTGTAAGTTATAAGCTATTTATATTCCTAATGTATATTGTGATTTTAAAAGGGGGAAAGAGGGGTAAATTTAAGTGGCGGACAAAAGGCTAGAGTATCTCTTGCTCGTGCATGCTATAGTACTGCTCCTATTATTCTTTTGGATGATCCTTTATCTGCTGTTGATGCTTCAACAGCTAAATACATAGTTGATTATGTACTAAATGGCATTTTAAAGGGAAGAACAGTAATTATGGCAACACATTCTATTATAAGCTTACAAGCTTGTGATGAAATTTATTTATTAGATACCAACAATGGTATTAAGCGCATCTTATCAAGTTCTAAAGATATAAAAAATGAGATGGAGTTGGTATCGGCTAAAACAGAATCAAATGCTAGTCAATATAGTAAGTTGGACAATTCAAAAGGAGACGTAGTGAAACAAGAGACGATGGAGAGTGGAAATATTAAGCTCTCTCATTATTTAGAATATCTACACATAGCTGGTTGGTAAGTTTTTAAATTATTGATATGGATTTCTATTATATAAATGTACAGGTCAACTTTTTTAATAATTCCCATCTTTATTTTGGGGCAAGGAGCACTTTTGATGGTAGAATATTGGATTCGAGTTTGGACAGATAACAAGTATAATTTAGAAAAAGACACTTATTTAATACTCTTTACATGCCTTGGTATATTTGCTATCATAATTTCTATTTTGAAGTGTATTGTTTTCAACCAAGCATATTTAACTTCTTCAAATAATATGCATAAGTTAATGGTTGAAAAAGTGTTCCGTTCACCTCTTCTATTTTTTGACCAAGTAAGTACCTAGGTTCATAGCTAAACTAAAGGATAAATTTATATTCAGAATCCAATTGGAAGACTTCTAAATCGCTGTAGTAAGGATCAAGCTATAGCAGATGAAACTTTACCATCACAAATCAAGGTTTGATTGCATTATTAATATTTAAATTAACTAAAAATACATTTTATAGCGAGCACTCGAAGGCATTTATGCTTCTATTGGTGGACTAGTACTAATTGGAATTCTAATACCATGGTTTTTGCTTACAATTCCACTTGCGTTGGCTATACTTATTTATGTCAGACAACAATATATTTCTACAGGCAGTGCACTTAAAAGGTTGGATGCTATTTCTCAGTCACCAATATTTACACATTTTACAGAAACACTACAGGTAAAATTGAGTATTTTTTATTTTAAAAATAATACTAACAATGTTTTATTCAAAAGGGAGCGGTTTCTATCAGAGCATATAATAATCAAAAACGGTTTCATGACCGGCTTGTTAAATTGGTGGACAACAATCATAAAGCTTATATTTTATATGTTCATGCATCAAGATGGCTCTCCACAAGATTGGACTTTATAACTTCAATATCTATCACAGTTGCAGCATTTCTTATTGTGTTTTTAAGGAATTATATTTCTTCTGGGCTCACAGGTAAAATATCAGCCTGCTAGCTTTTTTTGAATATCAGGTCTACAACTGCTAATGCTTTGTTTAATAATCAGGTGTTATACTTGTACAAACCTTAAAGCTTACTGATGTCCTCCAGATTGCAATCAAATGGACAGTTGAAGCAGAAAGCTTGTTTGTAAGTGTGGAGAGAATTCTAGAATATTGTCATTTATCTACAGAGGCCACAAATAAATCTGAGCCAAGGATTCTTTCAAGCAATTGGCCTGCTGCGGGGTCTATTGAATTTATCAACTATACATTAGCATACAGGGAAGATCTTCCAGCAGTTTTGAATAACATATCATTTAAGGTAATAATTATTATTGTGTAGTTTAAAATTAACTATTTTATCCAACAGATCTTCCCATTAGAAAAAATAGGAATTGTGGGAAGAACTGGTGCCGGAAAGTCAAGCTTGGCTGCAGCTATGTTCAGAATGGTTGAGAACATGGCTTGTAGTGGAACAATACTTGTGGATGATATTGACATCAAGACCATTGGACTGGATGATTTGAGACAAAGATTGTCAATAATCCCACAGGTAAGCTTTCAATATAATTCAAATGTCAATGCCTTAGAAGTGTTCACAATGAGCAGGATCCTGTTCTTTTTTCTGGCACATTAAGATTTAACATGGATCCATTTGGAAAGAACGATGATAGAGAAATTCATGAAGCACTGACAAGAGCGCATTTCTCCAGCACACAGTCGTATAAGAACTTTGACAACGGCTTAGATGGTCAGATTACAAGTTCTGGAACAAACTTTAGCGTTGGAGAAAGGCAGCTTCTTTGCCTTGCAAGAAGTTTGCTAAGAAAGTAAGATTGTATTGATTCTACTTCTCAACTGATCATATCTTATTTTTGCAGGTCCAAAATCCTTATTATGGACGAAGCAACTGCAGCAGTAGACAATGACACAGACCAAATCATTCAAGCAACTATTCGAGCCTCTTTCCAGGATTGCACCGTTCTAACAGTTGCCCATCGCATCCAAACAATTATTGACAATGATCGTGTCTTAGTGATGGAAGCTGGACGCATTGCAGAGTTTGATACCCCCAAGAACCTCCTCAAATTAACAGGCAAGTTATACTAGATGCTATTATGGTTTAGAATCTTAAGTTATGTTTCTTAGATGGACTTTTCTTCAACATGGTCGCTCATAATAAAGCAAGGTTAATATGAGATCTATTTCTTTTAAAATGTCTTATCCAGAAGAGTATAATAAAAGATCACTGTAAAAACTACTATTCAAGCTGGTAGTTTAGTAGATGATACTTTATTATTCAAGTTCACGGTTTTTCTAAATTATGCAAGAATACTAACATACCATAATGCCAGTCCGATGAGCTGCGCATTGGTGTCAATATGGGCGTTTAGCGATCACTCGGTAGCGCAGGAGGTGGCGCAGGTGTGCACGTATCGGAAGGGGTAAATTCCGGCTCTGATGTAAGTGCTGGCAAAACAGCCAAGCTCAATCTTTTCATCCTGGAAGTTCCTTTGTGTTCTTCATCGTTTTTCCTTTTCTTATTTCTAAACTACTCCAGCTTCATGACTGAGGTGAAGATCAAGAGCATTTGCGTCTTCGGAGGCACTGATGGCAGTCCATTCAAGGAAGCGTTTTCAGTCTTTTTCTCTCTGCTGGGTTTTGCTTAGTGCTGGCTTTGCAGGTTTATAAACCGCCAGCTCTTCTGGAAGATGGCATCAAGCTGTTTGTGTACGCAGGCAAATACGATCTCATTTGCAATTGGCTGGTAAGTTCGTGGATAAGTTCGTTTTTAGATGCAGGAAACTCTGGATTGATCTGACCAGCAATCTTACGTGGAGGCGAACGTCTAGAAGTTCTCTAGAATTCTTTGTCGTGGAAGTTAATGTATAAGAACTATAATTACATTTGGGTTTTGTGTCGTAGCCCTTTTCCCATTGCTCTCGGATCACCAGGAGACTTCAAGGTTTCAACTTCACGGCACCGCAAGCACCGCAAGCACCGCAAGCACCGGCACCATAAGCACAAAAACTTGATGGACGTGGAGTTTGATTCAATGGACATAGCTTTGCGCTATCGCAGCGCACTGTTTTCGCGACAAGGAGGATCGTGGTGAACGAGACGAGCCTTCCTGCGGATAAGTTGGAGCTGCTTAAAGCGAATGTTGAATCGGGCAAGGCTCTCGGGACAAGCTGGACCATCTCGCCGTTAGTCACCGTGCCGTGGTAGTACCGCAGACCCACAACGTTAACCGTGAGACAACCCACCAGGATCACTTCCGCCTCCTCCTCCTCCTCACCGGAGTCCACCACTTCCTGTATCCTGTTCTTAAGAAAGAACTAGGGCACTGAATATAAATAAAAGATTTAGTGCAGATCTTGTTAAATTAAACATTCTTATAAAAATAACTAGTCATTGTCTAGCATATGCTACCCAATTAGCAAACATTATTTTGATTATCATAGTTTTATTACATTAAAAATTAAATTTAAATAGTATCAAAATAATATATATTATATTCTATTTTGAAAGAAGAATTGAAAAAATGACTATAGAATATCTTTTTCATAGAAAATTATCAAATCCTTCAGAGGGAATTATAAGATCTACATATCTCATCAAAAGGTTGAATATCAATGTCAATCAACATTTTATATATTACATATGTCACAATGCTTTCTTCTTTTGCCCAAGCAACTGGCCACCTCCCATTGGCTAAGAGCAAGCATCAATGTCATTATTTGCGGTTATGCTAAGGCTAGATGGGTGTTTGAGAAAAACCCAGTGAAAAATCTTGTTAGTTGGAATGTTGCTATTGCAGCAATTGTTGCAGCTCGGGAGGCACAACAATTGGTTGATGGGATGCCTTTCTACAAGTCTTATATTATGGACAATGATGATCACTACATATGCAAATCATGGAATGGTTGATGAAATGAAAAATTTGTTTCTTATGCTAGTGCACAAAGATATCATCTGCTAGAACATAATGCTTTTGTGCTATGCCCAAAATTGGCATCTGGAGAAAGCCATTGCCCTCTTCAATGAGATGCTAGAGTGAGATGTTTCGTCATATAGATGTAGAATGGAACAAACATATAGAGCATGATAATGAGGGTGTTTGGTAAATACGGTAAGTTATCATATAACAATATTGAAAGATTAGACTTAATATGCAAGGGTTCTTGCTAAGTTAGTGCAAGACAAAGCAAAAAAGAATTAACAAACCAAACCAAATATATTTAGCTAAATAGACACTTAAAAATTCCTTCCTTGCCAAGTGCAAATATTAAATTCAATTTACAAACACTTAGACAAAAAAGGCTAATAAAGGGAATCAGTAATACTTACCTCCTGCTGTCATGGTAATAAGGAGAGTGTTCATAAGGATTAGCCAACCAACAATATTATCTCAACCTAGAAACTACCTAAACCTTAGGAAAGAAGACATGAACATCACTTTGACAAAATTTAAATGGTATTTTTTCATATTTTACAATGTTATGAGCTTGGCAGTGGTGGAAGCTATAGCTTTCTCCACTGAGATGGTAGCCTTTTCTCAATTGCTTCTTTTTGCAACACCGGTGGCAGAAATGCTAAGGTGATGGAGCTTGAATCCTTTGTGTGGCTTGTGAGGTGTGGCTCTACCGTGAGCTTGAGCTCTAGCATCCTCAGTGTTGATGGTGAATACTACTGAGTTTTCAGTGTTGTCCTTGCTCTTGCTACCACTGTTGTAGTCTTGGCTGTCCTCAGAGTTTGTGTCCCATGCACTGTTCTTGTGGGAGATGGTGGTGTTGCTGAGACAAAAGCATGCTTGTTTCTTGATCACTTCCTCGGACTTGTGCAGGGCAGTGTGAACCACAAGCTTCTTCTCTTCATCTTTGATCTCTAGGATGTCTTTGAGGAGGAAGAACACCTCGTTTGATCTTAGTAGACTGCAATGGTCACCTGGAACCCTATGCCTTGCAGTCGCAGTGAACCCAACATCCTATGAAGAAAGCAGAGTTCAGAACCGGGTGATAGAAACAGAGGGCTACCTTGGAAGACTTGGATGGTACCATGCCATCTCCGTCCACATACTTGAAATCAACCTGCAAAATTCAAGATTTCTTTGAGTAAGCATGAAGAAAGAACTCCGTATTACCTCAGTATAGAGAATTTCCTTGATGGAGTTTTGCATGAAGTGCCATAGATGTTGTAAAACTTAAATTTTTTTGGAAGTTTTGCAAAGAACCATAGACGGCAGGACTCATTTGCCCACTCAAGAATTCATTTTATTGAAAGGAATGAGAAACAAGTCGCCCCTCCTTTTCAAGCAACACCTATGTATCGAAGTGTGTGCTCCAACATCAAAGTCCTATTATGGGGTGGATCATGTGCTGCAGTGGTGTTTTGGCCGAAACGCAGGACCATCGAGCTCGTTTGCCAGGCAGGACTTGAAAAAGCACTAGACATGGTGGAATAGAAGCTGAGGGAGAGAAGGTTTTGCCGCTTGGCCAAGGGTGATTCCAAAGTTTATCAGGTGATCGGGGTGCTGGGACTGGAAAGTCGCTCTTACAATCATTACATGGGAGTGAACGAGATATCTTTCGAAGGGATCAAGTCCGATGAGGTTGCAAAGGTGGTTGCTCAAGCCGCCAAGTTTCTGGGATGGGATGTCTCGAGAGATCTCGTTTTGAAGCTTCTCCGGAGTTCCACTGAGCTAGACCGGTACGCAACACTTTCACGCGAGCTCGTTGCTGCTGGATCCATTGAGGGGGCCTTGGAAGTCGCCGCGAAGACTCTCAGTTTCTTTTACGGTCAACCTTCGTGTTCTTCTGAAGGTGGACGAAATTCCAATCTTCGTCGACTACATTTTCCACAGAGCCGGAACAGGAGATCTTTGTGAGCTGCTCATCAACCTGTGGGAGCAAGACGCTGCTCAATGCTTTTGCTGGAAGCAGGATGCTTATCTCCATTCGCATCTCGTGAAGCTGTGCGGGGTGGTCACAACCAGGGACTTGAATCATCCAGAGGTGGCAGAGCTCGCAATCGACGTGATGGACGTGTTACAACGCCACACTGCTGGAGAGCTTGGTACTCAATCTCAAGATCCACAAGTCCGAGAACTTTGTGGCAGAAGTTTGAGAGATGGAGGCCATCGAGCAAGGGCGAGCGAAGCAGGGAAAAAGGCTCTGTGCGACATGGCCCAGGAGAGGATCAACGAGCTCTCGAAGCTGCAGGAGCCGGATCCTCACAGCTGGTGTCAACCTTTGGCAACACTTCCGGGTCATCCCGAGGTGGAGGCGTTTCTCCGGGGTCCCCAAGAGACGTTCACGCAGCATTCACGAGGCGCGGAGCTTTGCGAGCAGCTACTTCGATGGGAAGTTCAGGAGTGGCTTCAGTGCCAAGGGAGATGCTGGTGGACGAGCGAGGGATTCGTTCTGCCACATCCACAAGACTCGGAATGCGTATGTTGCGATGAGGAAGGTTTACACGGATGGACAGAAGGAGCTGGGGCTCCTTCAGCTCTTTGAAAGTTATGAAGCATGTTTTGCGAGTTTAGCATTTAAATCAATGTTTGGAATCCAAGGTGTAATTTAGTAAGAGCATAGTTGAGATTATAGTTAGATGTATCATACAGAATTTAAAGAGATGTCAGATTGAGTGAAGAACTGCCACCGGCATTCTCCGCATTTTCTTTCTCTTTTTTTCAAGTGTTATATTCTTTAGAGTTTTTGGAATTAATCTTTCACTATGAACTGTACCGGCTGCAAAGGAATCTTTCATTTGATTCCGTTCCGCAGAGAGGACACACTCACCTTGGCCCTTGTAACAGTGTGCGGGGGGGGGGGGGGGGGGGGGGGGTTTCTCGCATTTGGTTTTTTGGGTTATAGTGTGCATGCATCCCTTGGTCCAGAGGTTGAGGGAACGGTGGACGGCCTGTTCCAGGCAGAGGATGGATGAAAGAGCATGAATGTAAGGGAAAAGAATGGCAATAGAGTGTGAGTTCTTGGAAGAAATGCCTTGTCCAACAGCCTTGGAACTCATGGAATGAAAGTTGGTGGTGTAGTGGCGACTATGGACGATTGAGGAGCACATCTCAGCAAGGTTTTCTCGGGATCAGCAGATCTGCATGAGTTGTCCAACCTGCAGGCAACCCTGGGTGCAGATACTGGCCGAGGTGCTGGCCGAATTGTGGCAGAAGAGGAAGCTAGGCAGCAGTGATCTCCATGCAGCTTGTGTGTGTCATCGCGGTCTCACAACATCTTTTGGTGCGCTGCCCAGGAAACGAAAGTGAGCGTGGAGATTGTGGTGGAAGGTTGAGTGCCAGGAGAAGCCGGGCTACCTTCACTAGATCAAAGGCTGTTTCTTCCAGGCAGTGTATGAACCAAAGAAGTAGAGAGTACCTTGAAAGACTTGTCAAAGAACAAGAACAAAAGGAAAGAAGAGAGAAGCAACAACAAGAGAAAGATGAGAGATTTCTTGCAAGAAATCTGCCCCACAATCCTAAGAGCCCAAGAGTGAGGAGTATAAATCCCTTGCTTGGAAGTCCTACCATTCATCTTCTTGTTTTTGATCATTCTCTTGCTTGCTAACAGAACTGCTAGGCAAGAGACTTGTACTCTTCACTCTCGGGCTCTCAAGTTCATAGGTGGCAGATTTCGTGTGAAAAATCTCAGTCTCTCTCTTGTTGTTGCTTCTCTTTTTTCTTCTTGTTTTCCAACAAGTCTTTCAAGGTATTTTCTACTTCTTTGGTTCATACACTACCTGGAAGGAACAGCCTTTGATCTGGTGTGGCTTCTCTTAGGCAGACAGCCACGTACATGTCACATAGGGAGACATGTCTGGTTGATTCTTTTCTTTTGGTGGTTGTTTCGATCGAGAGAATAAAAACCACAACATGGTATTAGAGAGGTTCATTGATCCTGGATGACGAGGAGACAAAGACAACAACGTAAGATGCGTAGGCGTGCACGAGCAGCAGCACGACGCGCATCACCAGATGCATTAGAGCGAGGAGGATGATGGTTCAGTTGGTTAGGGTTCTTCGAAACTGAAACTTGAATAGATAGGAGCGTCTTCTAGGGAGATGGCTACACCTTCTTCCCCTCCTCCCCCTCCACCACCTCCACCTCCTCCCCGTCCATCACCGTCACAGCCGATGTAACGCCTCCAAAATACATGGCCAGTGATTTTTCAATCTGGAAACAATGGATCAAATACTATCTAGATGAACGTGGATTGTGGGGAGTGACAGCACAAGACCTTGAACCTGGTGCAGCAGCTCCTCAAGACGAAAAGGACAAATGGGCTGCGCTTCATCGCAAAGCCCTTGGTAAGTTCTTTCAGGCGTTGGACACAAGAGATTTCCGGGACCGTGTCACGGTGCACAAAGGCATGTGAGGTGTGGGCCCTCACAACAATCCACGAGCAACAGACACTAGCCAATCGTGTGCATCTTCACCGGAAGCTCTACTCCATGACAATATCTAAGGCTGATGATCTTGCCACACACATTGCTGCTGTCAAGCAAATTTTAGATGACTTGATTGCCATGGGAGTGCAAATGGATAAAGCTGAGGAATGCGAGCATCTCCTCAGCACGCTCCCATCCTCCTTTGACACAACTATTCAGTTGCTGCAACCAGTCCCAGGCGGTCAACTTTCTTGGCTAGAGGTCACAATGGCATTACAAAACACTGCTTTGTGCCTCAAGACGATGGAGAAGACTGAGACTTCCTCATACAACACCACTGCAAGAACAAGCAAGAAGAAATCGTCACATTCTAGACTACAGGGACTGAATAGTTGTGTCAAAGGAGGATGGGAGCATGCTGAGGAGATGCTACTCCTCAGCTTTATCCATTTGCGCTCCCACGGCAAATTTTCTTCCAATGGGGGTCAATCGCCAATGGGGGAGGAGGGGGAGAAGGCGTAGCCATCTCCCTTATCCACTCGGTCTATTCAAGTTTCAGTTTTGAAGAACCCTAACCAACTGAACCATCATAATGCATCTGGTGATGTGTTGTGCTGCTGCTCGTGCATGCCTACGCATCCTATGTTGCTGTCTTCGTCTCTTCGTCATCCAGGATCGATGAACCTCTCTGATACCATGTTGTGGTTTTTATTTGCTCGATTGAAACAACCACCAAAAGAAAAGAATGAACCGGACGTGTCTCCCTATGTGACGTGTTAGCCACGTGGCTGTCCGCCTACTCTTAACACTCCTGGCACTCATCTCCACGCTCGCTTTTGTTTCCTAGGCAATGCACCAAAAGATGTCTTGAGACCACGATGACCGACATACACAAGCTATGTGGAGATCACTGCTGCCTAGCCTCCTCTTGTGCCTCCTCTGCCACTTCGGCCAGCACCTCAGCCAGCATCTGCACCCAGTGTTGCTTGACAACTCACACAGATCTGCTGATCCCGAGCACTCAATTGTCACTGCACTGCCAACTTTCACTCCACACATTCCAAGGCTGTTGGGAGGGGCATTTCTTCCAGGAACTCACACTCTTGCCATTCCCTTTCTCTACATATCCATGCTCTTCCATTCATCCTGAACCAACCTCTAGGCCGAATATTCCCTTAATCCCTCCACTATAACCCCCACCACCAATGTTCTTGAGTTGGCTCTGGCCCTTGACATCACCCTAGCCACGATCCAGAGTATTCCTCTCCTTCGAGCTGTTGTGGCATAGCCCCCGTAGTATATCCTTCAACGTAGCTCCATGGCGTAGCTAACTGGCTGAACCAGTAGTGAAAACAGTCGCCGGATAAGAAGCTGTTGGTGGTGCCAGTTTATGCCGCGACACCAGCACAGGGAGGTGGCCGAGGCCGAGGACCTCCAAGATGTGGTCCAGTCCAGTGCTGGAATTGCGAGGAGTATGGTCACATCTCGCCCAATTGTCCGCATGTGAAGAAGCAGCTTGGGTACCAGCCTATTTGCGGGATTTTTCAGACACAAGAACTTCATGAGCAAGACAAATGCCCACATCGTCTCAGAGAAAGCAAGGGCAAGGGCGTTGTGGAAAGTAATCTGGTGATGCTTCACGGAAAGGAGCCAGAGACCCGTGCTGTTTTTACACAAGCTCAGTGACGACCAAACCTAGACACAAAGAGGATCCAGAGATCAAAACCGGAAAGCAAAAAGGAAGAGTGAGAAACAGGCAGAGCAGCTTAAAACTTCTTTGTCGCCAAGAACCAACTGTTAGAGGTAGAGATGATGTGGCATGTAGTTATGCCTACGTGGCAGTAGTTTCATGTATATGTACCATCCATGTACAGTTGAATACAGAGTCCTCCTTATGCGCATCTCTCTACTGCTAACATGATATCAGAGCAATTGGCTCCTTGATCCTGGGCATGGCACTTGCGCTAGGAGGCCAGTTACGAGGAGGAGGATGAGCCTCCTGATTGCAATCCCTTTTTGGAATGCTTGAAACTTTTGTTGGATGCACTAGATGTTTGAGGCGTTGCATCAAGGCACCAGGCCGTGCAGAGGTGCTGAGCAGCAAGCAGTAACAAGCAGAGCATAAAGCCAGTGGGAGATTGAGAGATTTCAGCAACCCATATCAAAAATTGAATCAAGCATTGCATAATAATTCTTTGCAGGAATTTCCAGCAATTGGGAAGGATGTTTATGGAAATTCAAGTGCCTGGTAGCAGTGGAAGTGGGAGTCTGGTAGTCCACAGCCAAAACTACATATTAGTGGCAAGATTGAAGCCATAGCAAAGAGCAAAGGGTGTGCAAGTAAGTCCAAGACCAAAAACCAAGTTTTGGGTAGTTGATTAATGAGTTTTTCATATGCCTTTTTCATCAGCTCTCCATGCTCATCATCTCAGACTAGCTAGGAACGATTCAGGTTTAGATTCAGACTCGGATCAGCCGCCTGATCGTGAGTAAGAGTGTTAAAGGTAAAGATGAGTTATGTGTTTTTCCTTGTGTGCATAAGGGAAAAACATATTTTGCACCACACAACAAATATAAAACTGATTGGGTTGTTAAATGAAGTTGTACTGTCATTTCGAGTGTGTGAGTGCCGTCTCTCCGCTGCTAACAATAATTACCTTTCAGCTGCACAAGAAAAGCTTTACGCCCTATAACATCTTCCAAGATCTCGACAACTAACAGCCCAATATGTCTTTTTCCTAGCTTCTTCAAATGAGGAAGGCAATTGCAATGGCAATGCGAGGCCATCACGAGGTGGTGGTGAACTTGGCATGGCTGGTAATTACAAACATGAGCTCGCCTTGCATTGATGTCGAGATCCAAGGAGAAACAATCCACAGGTGCATGATTGATGGTGGAAGCTAATGCTGGAGGAGACATGGAGGAAGTTCCAGTTAGACGAGCCCACCCCGGTTTCATTCCTTCAGATCAGCGCAGGGTGGCACCTCTCGGGCTCATCACAGGTGTAAAAGCTCGCGTTGCGTTTCATGGACTTTGTTGTCATGCGCATGAAGGGCGGCACTCTCACTTACCCTCTGCTGCCGGGCCGTCCCTGGTTGCTCCAGGCTCAAGCGAACCACGACTGCTTGCTCCAGAATTATCGTAAGAAAATTCAAGTTCACGTTCAGTCTCGGAGTCGAGCAGCGAGACGAGCACTGAGGAGGGCGATCACAGCACCAGCAGTGAGGAGGAGGAGTCCCTGGAAGCCGCTTATGTTGCTGTAAGCAACTCCCTTCTGCTTGTAACACCGAGGAGCTTGAGAATTGGCTATGGGGGCCAAAGAAGGAAATTCCTTTTAGAATTTCCCAGGTTGAGGAGGTGGTGCCACCTCCAGCTCTCAAGAAAATCCGTGTGGCCGTCCAAGGCGTGAGTATGGGCGCTGCTTTGGACCAGGGGCCGTTTAACTACGTGGACGAGGCTATGGTAGAAATCTTGAGGCTGAGTATAGAGCTGGGACTTTCAGCTCAAATCAAGAATGGAGTCTTCCAGGCAGTGCGAGACGTGACGGTATGGGTGGGCGCATTCTCCTACAACTTGGACTTCATGGTGATGCTGTGGCGGTGACGAAATTACTTTGTGCTGGGACGGCCATTTCTTCTCACAGCTAAAGCCGTGTGGCCTCAAGGCATGCCAGCCTTATTTAGTGCTCGTGATCAGGGAGGCCGTGAGCTGCAAGTGCCAGTGTTTGAAGGAGAGGTGCTGCTTGCCAATGTGGTGGCAGTATTTCGTCTTGAGAAAGGGTGGCAGCCACGAGTTCTGGAGCAGCCACAGGTTGTTGAGTGTTCAGCTGTTACCAGCTCAAAGGGGACTCGTGCTTTATTTTTCCTGGCAGTTCTTGAGAATGAAGGTTTGGATCATCTCCCACAAGAAGTGGAGTTGAAGTACATGTCATGACAAGTGGAAATGGTGATATATTATACTGTTGTGTCAATGGAAGAAGCGGCTTCACAGCGATGTTTGATCTGGGAGCTCAACCATGGAGGGAGCATTGCGAGCAGGGTTAGAGATCCAGCCTCTTCCAGTTCCAGTGGTGGCGGTGTGCATTGACAATGGCCATTTTCCAGTGCTTGGCTTTGTCTGCGTGAACATCCGTGATCGGTGAAGGAGGTTTTCATGATGTTCTTTTTTTTTTAATTGTCAAAAAAGAAGTGGGAAGTGTTCCCGTGGTTCTGGCTGTGGCTAAATCAAGCTCGCTACAATTTGCTATGATCAGGATTTTACCTGGTGGAAGAAGTGGTGATTGAAGATCATCCAGCACATTTCTTCCAGAGCCGTGATCAAGTTGAGGGAGGACGGCCGGTTCCAGGCAGAAGATGAATGGAAGAACATGAATGTAGAAGAAGGCTGTGGCAATAAAGTGTGAGTTCCTGGAAGAAATGCCTCGTCCAACAGCCTTGGAACGCGTGGAGCGAAGGTTGGCGGTGAGTGCATCGCACAAGGATTGCTTGGGATCAGCAGATCTGCGTGAGTTGTCCAACCTACAGTGCGGATGCTGGCCGTGGTGCTGGCCGGAGTGGCAGAGGAGGCACAAGAGGGGCTAGGCAACAGTGATCTCCATGTAGCTTGTGTGTGTCGTCGCACACCTCAATAACAGCTTTTCTTTTCTAAAACAACGAAAACATCTCAGCCTTGTGGTAGCGCAGCACCAGATTCGCTACTATCTAAGGTTTCCAAAATGGTGGCTGTACGAGCGCCGACTGGTAATCGGGACGACGGAGCAGAGACCGGAGGCACTGGACATGCCGCTCGATTCTTCACTACGCTCAATTCTCTGGTTCCACAGAAAAGCCCCACCCGCTGCTCGTGGAAAGAACTTCTCGTTCCCTCGAGAAGTTCCCCCGAGAAGAAAGGCCTTCTCCGACGGTTACCTGCTGGCAACTGCTCTCAAAGACCTCGATCGATGAACGGGTTTCGCTCTTCGTCAACCCTAATTGGTGAATTGGTTCCCGCCAATTAGGGTTCTTGAGACTAACCCGGCTTCTTCTCGTGAGTGATCCAGAATGGAACACGATCGATCATCTTTGTGTGCAGGAGTGTCAAGCTTGGCGAGGATCGGCTGCGCGGCTGCCTCCGCCTGGTGGAAGCCGCCTTCTCAACCAATCAGAAGTTCCGGCGCGTCAAATTCCTGCTCACGGAGGACGCAAAGATCCCGGCGTTTGTGCTCCAGGCTGCTCATCGGCAGCTTCTTGCCGCAGCAGAGCTGGCTTCTTGGGGCGCTGGACATGATCTTCGCCACTCCCGGCCAGGCTCTCCACTACGACAGCGCCGGGCACCTCTCTTCCATCACCGTCAAGGCGCTTCTCATCGACAAGCAAGCGAGCCTCGATTTCGTCGCACAAGCTTTCAGCTTTGCCAGCGCCTTCGCAGGCTTCGAAGAGTTTGCAAGCTTTTGGACGTCCAGCCAAGGCAGTGGTTCGCTCCTCCACGCCCCGCTCCAGCGAGCTCACACTTTCTGGAGAAGTACATGCCTCGTAAGTCGGTCTTTGCGTTCTAGCTCGAGGTTTCCGTTCATCTGATATCAGTCCAGTGACAAAGTGCTACGATGGATGGGACGACTCGCTCTCCACTTCGGGGCTGACCATGTTTTCCTGGGGGAAGAGCAACGTTCTCATCCACGACTGGGTGAGATGCCGCTCTTTCTGCGTGGCATCATTCACTGCTCCCGGTCTCGTGTCGCTCCTCTCGTTCTGGCTCCAAGGGACAAGCTCCCTCTCATCGTCAGCGCTCTCAACATCGGCAACAGGGAAGGCGCTCAAGTCCTTGTAGACTCCATTGACGAGCTTGTCATGCCCAGATACGTGGGAAGTCTAGTCGTTCTCCAAGCTGACGAGCTACTCGAGTCTCCATAGTAGTATATTGTAATTGGTCATGTTTAGTAGTAACTAATCTAGTCTAATTTTCCAAAAGGTGTTGTAGACAGCATTCTATACTGCTCAGCTGAGAATGGGGTTCTACGTGGCGGCAAGCGAGAGCTACTAAACACGAAAGCAAATTAATGTTCGTTTAAAACAAAGATTGAAACATTGTAAGACGTGGAGGTGATGTGGATGGCAGTGGCAGTAGCAAGTATACATAGCCTTCTTGAAAACAGTGCGTGGTTTAAACTTACTCTTGTCGAGCGTCTTGAGTGATCATGGTGAAGACTGAATCGCAAGTAAGTCATTCTCAGCATAGAAATGACAAAAGGCTCCTTCTCCCGGCTTCATGTTGAGCGCCCTCAGAGATGGAGAATCTCGAGCGAAGCTAGATGTGTCCTCGTGAAAAATGAGTACAGCTACCTCCTTTTCAGCAGGCTTCTGGCTGATGTGCCCTTCTACGTAGATTGCAATCGTGTTGTCAATCTTGTGGCACGAGTAGACCGCATATGGGAAGACAATCTTGTGGCAGATGGTTTGGATAGCAGGCATGTTGTCAATGCGGGTGAGTGTGATCTTTGTTGGAGAGCTTTGGAACTTTGCAAGCTTGACAAATTTGGCTTTCGGGAAATTTCTCTTGACGTAAGTGTCCATAGAACTCTTAGAAGCGAAACAAGCACGTACCTCCCCAGCTATGGCTTTACCACCACAATAGGCTTGGTAAGCCTGAACCATGACGCTGAAGTATTGGTTGGATGATCCCGGCCCGTATCCCATCGCCACTAGAAAGCCAGCAACATTGGCAGCGTCAGGAAGGAAGGATGAGCGATTGGAGAGAAAGCGGCGGTGAGGAAGCTTGTCGTCAAGGATGGGAATTGTGATCGATGCTCCAACAGCGAGAGAGGTGGGAAGCAGCACTCCACTGTCGACGGCAGAGATGTTGCGAAAGGACGTTTGTAGGAGAGGAGAATACGATTTCGCAGCCAATTGCCAGGTGGCGTCGTCCAGGCTGGCAGCAAACCACGATGACGGTGCGGGCAGGATGCATCGAGCAACAGGGCATGGACTAGTCCCGTTGCGAGTATCTACCAGCTCGTAGCTATAAGAGTCTGCAAGAACGAACACCAAAGCCAGAAAAAAGACCACCATCGTCTTCATCTCTCGAGTGAGTTCAGCGAGCTTGCCCAGGAGGGATCGAGTGAGCGAGCGAGCGAGTGAGGCTAGAGAAGCAAGCACACGCTCTGAGAGCACACAGTAGGCCACATTTTGTAGCAAACGAAGAAGACTTTGACGTACACAAAGTAGGCAGCGCCATTGTTTATGCTTGTTGTGCAGAAGACATATCTAACCTTTGAGAAGCTACGTAAAGAACTTTAGGTTTCTTGGATGAAAAGTGTGATGAAGTTTCTTAGCGACTACAGAGCTCCAGACTATACATTTGATTCCGTAAGTCTCTCAATCACAGCGCCCCAGTTTCCTACTCGTTTTCTCCAGGTGAGTTTAAGCTTCGATCTCGGGGAAAATGTTACAAGCGTGCGAAGCTCGATCCTTGTCGTACCAAAGTCTTCCGGTGGGTTTCTTTTTATCTCTTTTTCCTGTTCTTGACAGACTTTGTTCTTCTATCAAAGAGTTAGTTCCTCTTGTGCTGGATGGATCGAATTTGAAGCTCGTCTATGTCAAAATCAATGGCCTAGAGGCCCAAGATGTGGAGCTCACGTCGTCCAACCTCACACTTCTTGCGCCTCCCAAGAATCCGTTCAAACTGGAAATTGGTACAGAGATTTATCCTTTGCAAAAGCTCAACAACGATGAGGTACGTAAGTACTTTCGGTTTAGCTAAACATCATAGACAACTGCTTTAGGGACTCTACTACAGCTCCAGCAATGGCTATTTCGTGACGCAGTGTGAGAGCGCGGGCTTTAGTAAAATCACGTTTTACCAGGTCTGGAATATAATTTGTAAAGTTGCCAGGACGATATCTAACAAAATTTCTCAGGATCGTCCCGATGTTTTGGCCAAGTTCACTGTGAGAATCGAAGCATCTAAAGATAAGTTTCCTGTTCTCCTTTCTAATGGAAACTTGGTTGAGTCGGGCCAACTTGACGTGAGTTCATTCCACTTTCTTTTTGGTGGTCAATGTCATTGAGGTTTTTTTCCTTCCAGAATAATGACAAGCATTACAGCGTTTGGTCAGATCCGTTTCCAAAACCGTGCTATCTTTTCGCGCTGGTGGCCGGCAAGTTTGAGGCTCGACAGGAAAAATTCACGACTCGCTCCGGACAACTTGTCAAGCTAAACATTTGGTCACCCTCCGAGGACGTTGCAAAGACTGAATTTGCAATGGCGGTGCTAAAATCCGCAATGAAATGGGACGAGGATGTAAGTTGTTGTGCTTCTATATTGCTCATCTCTAGATAATTGTCTCTTAGGTTTATGGCCTGGAATACGACCTTGACAATTTCAATGTTGTCTCGGTACCAGATGCTTTTATGTAAGTATTCTTGCTCTCTAGAACTGGCTTAATTTTCTGATTTCTTTTGGTTTCCAGGGGTGCCATGGAAAACAAAAGCTTAAATGTAAGTATCATGCTTTTGTAATAGTAGTTGACAAGTCCGTGGTGTAGATTTTTAACGCCAAGTTCTTGCTTGTATCACAATGGACAAGCACGGATGCTGACATACAATTCTTGATGGGCATTGTTGCCCATGAGGTAGACATATTATATACCTCTTTTCTTCCTATAACTCCTCTATAGTTCTTTCACAACTGGACTGGCAACAGGTACTTCACACTTTTGGTCAATTCCTTTCTCCTCCTTACAAAGCCATGCCTCCAGAGTGACTTGCAGGGACTGGTTCCAGATATCTCTCAAGGAAGGCCTTACAGACTTTAGAGAGCTCGAGTTTCTCTCCGACATGGGATGCCGATCCGTGCGAACTATTGCAGCGGCGAGTTCGTTGCGAAAGCGTCAATTCCAAGAGGTGAAAGTAGAACAACCATTCCAGTTCTTTGATTCTTGTTGTAAACTTACAGGACTCGGGTCCATTTGCTCATCCAGTCAGGCCAGCATCTTATGTTGAGGTATGTGTCATTCATTTGCTAAATTCTTATGGTTTATGTTCTTATCATGTGTTCAGGTTGACAACTTATACACAGGTGAGCTTAGAACTCTTTGCTTATGCATAAAATATTAAATAGAAACACTACCACTGTCCCAGCAACGGTTTATGAAAAGGTGAGCACATTGTCATTATTGCTATTGTTCTTGTAGTTATTATTTATATGTTTTATTTTTCAGGGAGCTCAAGTCATTGGTCTTTACCAAACATTGCTGGGAAAGTCTGGATTTCTAAAGGTTTAGCATTTCATTTAACATAAAAAAGCTGTGCAAATATTTTTTCTTTCGCAGGGGTTTAAGTTATATATTGAAAGGCATGACGGTCACGCAGCAACATGCGAAGATTTTTACCAGGCTATGTGTGATGCCAACTTGGACGACCTCTCATCCTTTATGCTATGGTAACGTTTCAAGTTTTACGGCAAATGGAAAAAGAATAGTGTGAATTCAGGTATACGCAGGCCGGAACTCCATGCTTGAAGATCAGTTCGTTTTATAATCCACAAGCGTCAACCTTTACTGTAAAATGCCGGTAAGAAAACATCGTATTTTTAAGTATATTTGGTATAGACTTTGTGGCAGGCAGGAAACAGCTCCAACACCAGGACAAGCTGATAAAAGTCCTCTATTGATTCCTCTAGCCGTGGGTCTACTAAACAGCCAAGGACGAGATATTCCTTTGTCAAGGGTTCTAGTCGATGGTATTGAATCGTCTCCAACAGTTGAGCATAACGAGAGTACTGGCGCAATAACAGCTCTTCTTCGGGTAGAACAGGTTCGGCTTTCCATTTTTTAATCTATTTAGAACGTTCCTGACTGATAATGCTATCTAGACGGAACACGAATTTACATTCTTGGACGTGAAAGAGAAGCCAGTTCCGTCTTATTTGAGGAGCTTTAGTGCTCCAGTGCGTTTGATAACACCAGACCTTAGAGAGGAGGAGTTATACTTCCTCTTTGCAAACGACTCGAATGATTTTAACAGGTAATCTTCGTGGAAAAAACCTATTATCATCATGCAAGATTGTTTTCGTTTCAAGGTGGGATGCTGGCCAAAGGATTGCCAAAAGTTTGATACTGGACATGACCACAAGTTTTCAAAATGGTCAAGAGCTTACAACTCCACTGGCTTACACCCATGCGATCAAAACCATTCTAAGCATCCCAACCTTAAACAAGGTAATATTCCTCTTTCTATGTAGAATCTTGACTTAAGCGCAAGGCATTCGCAGGAGTTTGTCGCTCTTGTGATCACTCTACCAGATGATAAGGAGCTTTTGGAGATGACCGAAGTTGCAGATCCGGACGCTTGCCACTTTGTCCGACGTTTTTTGATAAAATGTTTGGCTACAGAGCTCAAACAAGACTTCATGCGAGTGGTAAGTTACAGCAAATTCACAAGAACTTCTTGTATAAGGAATGGTAACAGGTAAAGGAGAACCGATCCTCGGAGCCTGCTTTTGAGTTCAACCCCGAAAGCAAAGGCAAGCGCGATCTAAAAAATGCGGCACTCTGTAAGCAGCTTCATTCCTATTTCCATTTTCTTTTTCTTTTTTTCACTCAGAGTTTTGCAGATTATCTTGCATCTCTAAATGATAAAGAAACACTAGAACTGGCATGCGAAGAGCTTGACAACGCCACAAACTTGACTGATCTTTTGGGAGCTTTGTCGGCAATCTCTCAAAATCCTGGACAGGAGCGAGAGAAAATCCTGGCATCTTTTTACGAGAAATGGAAACACGAGCGCCTGGTATGTACATGTTCTTTGTGAAAGACGGAAAACATATATCGAAGCTTGTTCCAGGTTGTAAACAAGTGGATCCATCTCCAAACGTCAGCTGATACTCCAAACAACGTGGAGCTTGTGAGACAACTTTTACACCACCCTTGTTTCGATCCTCGGGATGTCACTAAGGTTGAAAACTATTTTGTTTGTAAGCACTAAGTCCTTTCCAGGTTTCTGCTCTTTTGGGAGGCTTCTTTAGCTGCATTTTCAACTTCCATGCCAAGGATGGATCTGGTTATGAGTTCATGGCCGACTTTGTGATCGAAGTTGGAAAGTTCCATCCCAAGGTAATTTTTAATCCTATGAACCCAGCCAAATTATGTTTATCTCTCTTGTTCTAATCTCTTTTGGTGTGTTAAGGCTTTGTCACTTTCACTTTCTTCTGCATTAGCAAATTTGTGGAGGTTTGATGCCAAGCGACAAACGCTGGCCAAGGTAAGGCTTTCAAGAAGTTACATTTTATTTTTATATTCTATGCGTTTAGGAGCAATTGAGGCGCATTGCTTCTGCAGAAGGTATTCCAAACCCAATCCTGGACACAGTAACAAAGTGCTGGAAAACTAGTTGAAAGTTTTAACAATTTTTTTTTTCTGCTGAGATGCTTTTTGCACAAAAAAGCTGGAAGTTTGCACTCGACCACTTCTTTTCGGGGTGAGAAGAAAATGATGCCACACTTAGTTACGGTTATCTTGATATACACTAGAATTGCAAATATTTTTCAGCTTTTTCTATGTTGAGGCTGAATAAAATTTTTCACCTATGCAGCAACTTAAATTGTCAAATTCATAGAGAAACAGAGACTGTCTTATATGAGATACCCATGTTCATTTTTAGATTGGTTTATTGTATAGGTACCAGCAAGTTTTGTCATCTTCAAAATTTCTAATATATTTCCTGATAATCTTTAATTTTTATTTAAATAGAAATAAAATCATGGTTCAATATATTCTAAACAAGCTACAAGCTTACCATCTATATTAACAATAAAGGTATCCATATCTAGATTTTTTTCCTCACCTCCACAAAAAGCATGTAAATAATGTTTGTCTTCAATTGAAACATTATTACAGGATCCTAAGAAATGCCCAAATCCTCTAAATTCTAGTTCATGTTTTGAAGTAAATGTAACTACATCATTAAGATTTGCATCACTATTTTGAGCTGACTTATCCTTCTTGTAACAATCAGCATTCAATATAGCTTGGTCTTTAATGATAATATTATAGCACGTCTTAGAATAATCCTTGCATTTTATTGCCTAAAAATAAAACTAATTAATGAATCATACTCTTGTAAGAATGAAATATATTACCTTTGGAATCAATCTTGTATTTATTATTGTCAGATTCATAAATGAAAGAGATAGTAGTATTATATGAGATATCTCAATTTTCATTTTTAGATTGGTTTTTTGTGCTTGAAGACATAAGTACCAATAAGTTTTGTCATCATCAAAAATTAAATTTTCTAATAAATCTCCTAGTTGAATTGCTTGATTGCCAAATGGTCTTTTTAAATTGTATAAAATTAAATATATTAATATGTTTATTTTAAAGTTTTAATATTATTTAATAACATGTATTTACTATCTCTTTATATTTAATTATTCACCACTACTCAGTTATGGAATAAAACTTAAAAACTTTATTTATGGGAATTGAACCCTATACCTATATTAGGTATAATAGTTTTTCAAAGCCTCTAAAAAGTAAGGTTTTGAAAACATGATTTCTTCTTTTATGACCTTTCTCCTTTATAAAGTAGAGTTATGAAGATAGTGTTTCACACAATTTCCTCTTCTCATAGAAGATTAAATTTTATAGAAAGAAATTTAAATAGTATATATGGTTTTCACCTTTTACTTTATAGTGATTTACTAAAATAGCCACGAAATGGAATTTAACCCTTGGATGTATATGTTAAGAGCAATATTGAGTTTTAAAACTTTAGGCCACAGAACGAAGGGACAATAAACTCCCAAGTATATATATACTTGAGGGGTGAAGAAACTGGAGTATAGAATAACTCCTACACATACAGCTTAGGAGTGAAGGAATAATAATATAGAGTGACATTAGAATAGTTTTAGAGCATTTAACATCCTAACACCAAGATTAACACATAAAATACAACCAAATAGAATTTAACATTATTTCAATATATCAGTGGCATAACATAAGGATATAAGTATTCCATTCGCTAACATAATATGGACTTTGGGATTAAGTCCAACGTAAATGCAAAATAAAGATAAACATAACTAACAGGAAGCTAGATAATGACTTAGATTGGTTGGCCACCCAACTTACCCATTATCCCTACTATACTATATAGTTGCAACTCCCTATAGGCCCTCCATGAAAGTAGATTTTGAGCTTTATTTGAGTCTCAAGAGTTAGTTTTTGGGACAATTATGAAAACTTACTAAATATGGAATGATGTTAGATTGTGAATTTGGACGCGGAAACAATATCAAAACAATCTCAAATCAAAATATATTTCGTAGATATGAATCTAGACACTTTCTATAAATAGATAATGAGACCAAATAAGACCAACACATAGGGTATGATAATGAAAATGTCTTAATGGATACAATAACTATCATTTAACGAATATTGAGGGTTCAAGCTCAATATCACGGTGGTTTCCAAAACTACTAAATACAAATTAATATATGAGTTTTCCATCTTGGGCCAAGTATGCTTAACAAAAAATATATAAGAGTTCCAACTTTATATTTATCCTATCCAGGTGCACAAATGATGATTAGTTTCTTAACTAATTTGAGTGGAGACTAATAAAGGGTCTACCAATACCAATATTTTATTGTCATGGCAGTAATAGAAGAATATCCCAAAAGACTTATCAATACATAACATTCGATATCTGCAATCACATTCGCAACAATTTATAACTATAATATTCAACAGATTTATACTACTTCATAGCACTAATTAATCTCTCTCTCTCTCTCTCTCTCTCTCTCTCTTGCATGAAAATCTCAATAAGAAGTGGAAAGCTCACACTTTCATAAATTGGCTCTAAACTTCAAATGATATAGCTTTGAGAAGCTAAATAATATCTTTTACAAGGTGCAACTTTTATAAGATGCCATATAACAAAGATAGAAATTGAGTGAATAATATAAATTTTTAATTTTTCTTCTTGAGTAGCAAATTTGAAAATTTTGGATATTGAATAGCTAACTCAAGTCATACATGGATCATAAGACTTAGGCTTTTCAAAAAAATTCATAAGAGGGTAAAGCACAAACTTAAGTATATTAAATTTTTTCTTTTCTCATTATACTCTTAATTGATATATAAATAGTACATTTTTCTTAACTTCAACACTATTTTCTAAAATTTTATTACTTTTATTTTTGAAAATGAAATTCATTTATATACACATATAAATTTTAGACTCATTTTAAGTTACCATAAGTTATTACTATATTATTATTTTAGGGAAAAGTAAACTTCTTATGGGTTTGCTATAAGTGGTAAATAGGATGGTATGACACTAATAGATTGTAAATTATAAATTTTCTTTTTCCAATTTTCCAATTTACCTCATCTATCCAACCATCTTTCCCTTAGTCTTAGTTAAGTTTCTTTGCCAAGGTCATCTATTGTACTAACTCCTACTTGGTTTTACTTTAATTAATTACTCACTACACAAGAAATAAAGTCTCTTAATCCCCTTTCTAAGTTAGACTACACTTAAGGTCTCAACTACATTCCCTATAAACACAAGCAAGTAAGCACAACAAACCTCTTCTTAACACCTCTTATTAAAACAAGACTTGATTATGGAACCCTTTAAATCCAAAGCCTTAGGTGCATAATTTACTAGGGAAACATTATACCCTAATGGCTTGGTATGGGTATCTTTATTCCTCCACCTCTATCCCAAAGGGAAGGCCCAAACCCCTAAAAAAGAGTGAGGACCAATGAGTTACAAAATGGGGCATCAATGCACTTAAGTTAAGAGTATTGCAATTAATTTTTTCTTCCAAGAGTGGGAGTTATTTTTGAGCACTTCTTTAAAGGGCCTCTTTAGCACATTTCAAGTTCATGCTCACTCCTATAGAAGGCCCTAGTTCCAAGTTTAAAAGCACCATTAAAGAATTCCTTCAGAACAAGATCTTTAGTGTAGTGTACGTGGTTTTTACCTTTTATCCTATAATGATTTACCATGAAGTAGACCTAAATCCTCTATGTGCCACATGCCATATGCCACATGTCCAAAGGATAACAGAGTGGAACCTAAGTTTTAGGGCTTTTGGCCATTAAACAAAGGAACGGGGCTAAACTCCTAAGTATAGAGCTAAGGAGCAAAGGTATTAGAGCACGAACCAACTCCTGAGTGTACAGCTCAAAGAACGAAAGGACAAGAGTATGGAGCAATTTGGAACAATCCTAGGACATCCAAGACCAATATGCAAAACAAAGATAAACGGAGTTTGGTGCTATTTTAGCATAACATTCGTTTGACGTGAGGATATGGGTACTCTACCAACTAGCATGGTGTGGAACTTGGGCTTAAACCCAAGCCAAACATAGAATAAAGACACGTACACAAGTAAGAGTTAGACTATGTTTCAACTTAGTTGGTCATGCCCAACTTACCCATTATCCCTACAATACATTTGAAACCCCCCATATCCCCCCCTTTGAGGAATGCACATCCTTAGTATCAGGAATTAGTCTCTGGGACTAACTCAAAACTTACTAAATATAGAATAGTGTTAGATTGTGAATTTGGACACTAAACAAACACCATTGTGTTCAAAACAATCCCTACATTCTGTAGATAAGCTAAATTAGCAAATTTAGACACTTTCTATAAATAGCAATTGAGACCAAATGGAACTAACACAAGGTGCATAATAGGGTGTTTGGCGAATACGGTAAGGTATCATTTGGTGAATATTGACAGACCATGTTCAATATCACAAGAGTTCCCAACACTAGCAAGTGCAAGCCAACAATATGAATTTCTCATCACCGTGTCAAGTATGTTTGACTAAATTGCAACTTAGGATTTACTTTCTTAGTGCCCTTCTAGTTTATGTGCACATGTTATGACTAGTTTCTTAAGTAATTTAGTCAAAGACTAATAACAGGTCTAGCAATACCAACCTTCTGCCATCATGGCAATGAGGAAAGAATATCTGAAAGGATTAACTAATAGGTAACTTTCAATACCCGAAATTATATTTGCGACACTTTCCCCCCCTTAGGAAAGATTGACATCCTCGTTGATGCACACTTTAGTTTAGACCCCCGGCAAGGAAACAACTCTAGAAAAAGTTCATAATGATCACACTTTGTGAAAAATGTACCAACTTAAATGAGTTAGGGTAACTTCTTTGTCTAACGCAGATGTGCTATCAACTCAAATACCTTCCAACCATCGCTAACAAGGAAATGACCAATGGAGTTAGCCACCCTTGCTGCTCTAGGTGTCATCTAATTTACAAAAGTGTGATACACTCCTATTTGCATGGATATAAAGAGAGAAGTTAAAGACCCCAACCCTTATGGGCAAAGAAACCAAACCTATTGGTAAGGTTTACATAAACTACTATAAATAGGCAGTTAGAGTTGTTTACATGGTTACGCCCTTTGAACAGATTAAGAAACATTAACAAAGAGGTGGGTGATATGACCAATCCACAATAACTACTTTATAATTAAAGATTTCACCATGTATACGAAGTGCCGAAACCAATCTGCCTATGTTGGCCTAAACTCAAAGATTAATAGATGTACAATATCAAAGTTAGAGATAATGATATCTTAGAGACTTAATTATCAATGAATAAATCTTAGATTAGAACACAAAAGTATTCCAAGTAAGTTACTATCCGATAAACCTATTATAATATAGGAACCACCAAGATTTATAGTTGAAAAATATAGGATTCACTATCTAACAAAATTTAATAACTATTGTATCATCAATAAAACTCAATAATAAAACTTAGCAATCAAAGATTTCAAATAGCATGCTAAATAGCTTATAAAAGACAATTAAAGAAAATAAAGTATCATTGACTAGCAAGCAAAATACTTGTGAATGTATCATCCAAAAGAAATAATATCCAAATCTATCAGAACTAACTCGAGCAACAATCAACAAAATAGAATAAGTTTTGCAAGACCAATAAACACTCAATCATACTAACTATCACACTAACTAACTTGAATAGATCTTAGTTAATAATATAAAGGAACTCAAGTTGCTTAAGCAAGCATCAGTTACATCTTACCGATGTCTCAAACCCAAGAGACCAATCCAAAGCAAATCACAAAGAATATATGGCAGTGTAGAAAGCCAAAAGATTTCAAAGAGAACAATTAATTATCATGAAAGATCATCAATCATCCCATCAATGAAGAAATGCATAATCATCATCAAAAAAAGAATCCACTATTCTGAAGAATAACAAATCATTTTATATCAACAGTAATCAAGTAAAACCTTTGACAAAGATAATGAACTATCCTGGATGATAGTCAATCATCATTAAAGATTGACAGATGCAAATACTAATTTCAATATTGAAACTAACAATATATTAAACCCTTAACAACTCTTAACATGAGCATAAAAACTCAAGGACCAAAAGCTCGAAGAAGCTTATAACCAAGTCTTGCGTAATAATGATCATGAGTTTTGCAAAAACTAATGTTAATGCCAAAGAAGAAATTGTGGTACAACCCGCAATATCCTTCTTAACACATCCATAAGCCAAATTTCATAATACAAAGCTAATGAAGAGCATTTTTGCATTAATTCAAAAGCCAAGCACAACAAAGTTATACTCAACAAGTGACCATTAAACTAATCCTCTATAAATCCATCTTTTATAGCAAGATGTAATTCACTTTATAACAAACACAAGAAAAATCATTAATGATCAATATATCCCTAACTCAAATATAATAAAGAACCAATATCTTCAATATCAATCATTAACTTTTCCTTTTGTAAAGCTAGTATAGCCGTGACTAAATCACTTTTCAAGGAAAAGCCAAAGTTTAACCCCTATTAAATAATCTTATCTCGAACACAACTAACTTAAACTTGCCACTCAATTCGTTTGAACGTCAATACAGTTACTACCTAGCAAATGCACGAATGCTAAAAATACAAAACTATAACCAAACCATCAATACTATCTATATCAAGATTAATGAAATGCAATATCAATATTATAGTGAGACATTTTACTTCACTTGAATCTCAATAACAATAATGTCAACGACAAAACATCACTTTAATGCCATTAACACTAGAACAAAGCTAGAAGAAAGCAAGAGTGAATCACTACTTAAAGTTCTTTAGCAACCAAACTAACTAATGTCAAAGATATTGTACTTAGTATCCAAGACTAAACCTTTAACAATATTCAGTTACAAATAACATATCATTAAAGAGTGAATCACCATATCCAAAACTCAATATATTCCAATATCACAGACTAAACACAACCAAATGATATCAACAAAGGTAGAGTCAGCATGCCAACATGGAAAAACCATGTAAATTTAAACGATACGATCCCCCGCAACACCATTTGGTAAAGCAAGCTCATCACCAATAAATCTTCATCAAGTGAAGAAAGTGTTCACAGTCTTCGAATAAAATTTACAAGCAATCACTAATTGCAAAGTAACTAGTAATCACTGTTTAACTTGCCTTCATAAGACCCAAATACTAAACTCTTGCCATCAAATTATATACTTGTCCAACATAAATGTAATATCCCAAGTACAAAATATAAGATAGACTCTATGACCACTCAAATTCAACTCAACCACAATAAACTCACTAATGAGTTTAGCTAACAGCTATGAGCATACCTATGAAGAGGCTAGCTATGCATGATTAACACATCAGCTGAAACTAAAATGAAGACTATGAGATAAACTCATATTAGTACACAACCTCCTCATAGACAAAGCTATAGTATGGGTACCAATATTTCAACTACAAACAATTAAGTTGGATATCACTATCTTCAGCCAAGGTGCAGGGCTACCAAGACCAAGTCAAGATCAATGAGAACTCACTATTCTCATAGAGTATAATGAAATACAAGGTGCAACCTGCCACCAAGCACAATACTACAAAAGAAAGGCACAAGGGTCACCTTTCTAGAAAAGCTCAACAACCACTTTTTTACACCAACTTTAGACTCTATCCAACTTAATTGCTTTAACCTTAAGAAGTTAGCATTCCTTTTAGTCTGCATCATACAAATTACATACTAAGGTCTAAGTTAATTGAAGTCAACTCTAACCCTTTCACTAGTTTGTACTAACTTATGAAAATAGAAACAGATCAGCCATTGGAAAAGTCTAAGAAAATTTATAGAAAATTTTCCATCCCAGAGAAAGAATGACTTTTAGTCTAGGAATATAAACTTTCAAGACTCAACTAATTTCCTTTTACCTACAACTTTATATAAGTTCACCTCAATATAAATTCTCATGACCTAATAACATGTTTAAGCATCGAACATTATGCCTATATTTCCAACATCCAACACCAACATCTGTAAAATGCAAAATGAACATCCAAAGTTTAATCACGAATACCATATTTTTGGATATCTAACACCCTTTTTTAATCACCTTCAAGATTCAATGTGAAGCCAAAACATTAACAACAAAAATGATATGGAAAATCAAACTTTAAGAAAAGTTCCTCGTCACTCAATATAACAATGTTATTTCCACTAGCAGAAGTGTTAGTAAAGTTAATGCCTTAATTACACATCTTCTCCATTTAATAATCTACTCTAATTGCTAATTGATTAACCAACGAGTCATAGCAAATGAATGTTACAACTTTTTCAACAAAGGGTTTAGGGTGAAAGAAATAATGTACTAACTTAAGCTTAATATAATGGATCATCATTGAGAATTCAGTCAAAGCTATTAAAATGCTACTACTTGCAAGTAGACTATCTTCATCATCAACCACTTTGGGGTTCATCATCGTTTAACCAAACAACTTCATGCATTGAAATTACCAATCCTTCAATTATATAGATCAGTTATTCCATAGTTATTCCATGTGAGGCAACTAATTATCTGCTCGTACCGTAGTCCAATGGTGGATTCCTTCATCCAAGGAAGGACGTATGTATAGATATCCAATAGATATGATTTTAAATTTAGAGGTAAAAATATACCTTGCTCAAGAGTATATTATATTTTATCAATCCTTCAATTGTATAGATTAGCTATTCCATGTGAGGCAACTAATTATCTGCCTGTACTGTAGTCCCACGGTGGATACCTTTTTTTGAGAAAGGACATATGTATAGATGTCCAATACATATGATTTCAAATTTAGAGGTAGAAATATACTTTATATTTATATATAAGGTATACTATATTATATTTTTTAAGTAGCCACTAATCAATAGAAATCAAACCTATGCCATTTGCTCTGATACCACATGTAACACACTTTATCTTTATCCCTTTAAGCCAATTAGAAAATTGGCAATTGCTTGATTAAAGAGCCTTTAGTGGTTATTTTATCCCCATTTATCTCTCAATGTTCCAAGGAGGGTAGAAATAAGGTTGAGGCTAGTATAGAAATATTTATTAATAAAAATTATAAAAACTACTTATATGCATAAATAAGATCTTTTGAAAGAATATAAAAAACATTTATATTTTTAAATAATAAGTACATCATTATTATATTAGAAAGATAAAACAAACTAAAGCATTCTATATAACATAGTAAGTTATTTTTATAGCACATAATTATATCTTTTTACAATTTCTTAATAATTTTTTTCTCAATATAGTCTAAATAACTCATCATCTCTATTGCCATCTATATTTATATTTTTCTCCTTACCATCATAGAAACCATATTATTATAAAATTATAAGAAATTCTAAAATTTTCTAAAATCTAACCCATGTTTTGAAATAATCATGACTACATCATTAAGGTTTTTACCTCACTATTTTGAATTGACTTATCTTTTTTAAATAATAAAGTGTAGCTTCATCTTTAATGATAATACTATCAAATGTCTTAGAATAATCCTTACACTTGGTTTTCTAAAAATAAAAATTAATTAAATAATGATATACTGGTAAGAATGAAAAATATCACCTTTGTTGGAATTTGTTTTTTGTTAAAATTCTCAAATTTATAAAAGAAAATGAAAGTTGTGATAAACCCATCTTCATCTTGATTGTTTTTGAAGAAATATATAACAATAAGTTTTGTCATCTTCAAAAGTTTTTAATACATTTCTTAGTTGAAAATGCTTGCAAGCAATTCAACACTTATAAATTTTACATATTAGTTTGTTTGACTTATCTAGAGATATTGTTTTAGTTTTATTAAACTATTAATTGAAATGATAATTTCATTATTGACTGAAGTAAGAAATAAAATCATATCTAATTCCTCTACCAGACGTAGTTATCGGTCACGTCGGTCTTCTTCCTCCCGTGATCCCTTTCATAATAAACTGGCTTTGGAGGCCTTGATCGATGGTCCGGTATCGCCCAAGTCTGGAGCTCTCCCGCCCACTTGGTGACCCTGTCCATCTTTTCGGGCCCCAGCTTCTCGAGCGCCTCCGCCGTGAGCGATGGAAATCCCGGCAGCGAGTTGCGAGGATTCACCAAAGACGACGACGATGGCGGCGGTGGCTTTGGCGGCTTTCCAGACGAGGAAGACTTGGTCGCTCTGGACGATGGCGGCTTGGAAGGCGGAGTTTTCTCCGAAGTTGCTGTCGCTGCTGGTGCTACTGGCGGGTTGGATCGAGCTCCCTCGGATCTCTTGGAGCTGCCCACCTCGAGATCTTTCAATCCACAGCTTCCGGAAGCCTTGGTCTTGTCCGACTTGTTAGTTCCAGTTCCAGACATCTGGGACTTGGTCGAGTGCTGCGGCGCCGACGACGCTTGGGACTTCGCGGACGATCTTGCCGACGCCGGGGGCTTGTCCGACCTCGCCGACGACGTCTTCTCCGTCATGCTCGACACGTTACTCCTCGCCGAGTTGAGCTGCGACCGAGACGTCAGTAACTCGCGATTGCTGTTCTTCCCAGCCTGATGATCCGATCTCGGCGTGGAGGCATCCAAGGATGGTGGCTTCGATGCACTGTAGAGCCGCCGCTTCTCCGCCACGAACTCGCTCCGCCGATACGGTCTCCTCTCCAGTATGTGCTTCTGCAACAGCACTGGATTCATATGCTGGGGATACACCACCGCCGGGGCCGTCTGTGGCCTCGCAGGCATCCTCGAGTTTGGGCGGTTCTCCCACCAGCTTAGCAGTGGCAAACCGGACGTGTCTATGTATCTCGACGGGTCCGTGACGGACGACGTACGTATCCCAAAGTACGGCAGCCGGATCTTGTGTGGGTCTTTGCCAAGGTGGCCCGGAGGTATGATCCGGTTGGTCTCTGTGACGTCCGAGTTCTTCACGCCGTGGCTAACGTCGGGCGCGGTGGCGGGGCGCTTGGTGAGCTTGCCGGCGTTCTCGTAGATCTCGGTAACGTCGGTGCAGTGGTGCGGGAAGAAGACCGGGTCTTTGAAGGGGCTACCCGGTAAACTGGGCTTGAGGACCTCGGTGACGTCGGTGAGGAGGCGGCCCTGGTAGTACTGCTGGTAGTGTGGGTCGACTTCCTTACGCTTCTTCTGGTGGCAAAACCTTCGCAGGATGTTTGAGCGCTTGTAGTACGAGGCCGGTTTGTAGCCTTCTCCTATCCGGTCGGGGCGGAATGCGGGCGCAGGCATGCTATACTCACGGTTTCCAGGAGCCTCGCGATCCCATCCCGGTAATCTCTTTCTTCTTTTCGATTGAAACTCCTGCTGCTGATGATCCACCAAGTGGAAATTTGAGGAAAAAGAGAGGAATCGAGGGTGAAAGAAGAACTAGAGAGAAAGAGAAAGAGGGTCTCTAGACAGTTGGTTTGATGCGCGCTCCAGGTAAGGATAGTCAGCCGAAAACTTTCATCCAGTAACTACCGGTTTCAGCTGAATCTGCCACGTAGGCCCTAAATTCCAAGACGAACGTTGACTTGGCTTGACTTATCAATGAGAACAAAGAATCCAGAGAAGTTGATCAGTAAGAACATGAAGAAACTTTGGTTTGATTCGTAGCAAGCTATCGTTTAGATATAAACCAATGAGAGATCATCTTTACACAAGCTAAGAGCTTGTAAGAACACTGCTAGCTCCAAGAAAAGAGAAGCGATGGCGATCAAGCGGCGGCCTCCACCACGGGAGGAGGCGGCGATGCCGCTGGCGGAGCTTTGTTCTCGGCTTCCTTGGCTTTGTCTCCTCCCTCGGCGGCCTTGGGCGGTGGCGGCGGCGGGGCGGTCTTCATGTGAGCCGGTGGATTGTGCTTGAGTTTGAGGAGGATCTGACGCATCCTCGACAGATCCGTGGCCTTCCCTGGCTTGGGCCCCTGGTTGAAGATCACCGTGACTTTGTTCCTGTCTTTGTTGCGCTTGGTCTCGATTGTCGGGATCTCCGCGGGGATGAGCTCCGACACTGCCTTCCAGTAGTGCTTGTCGGCGCTCTTGTGGAAGTGCTCCTGGCCGGCCAGGAAAACCTGTGGCGATCCCACGCTTTAGCAAGAGCAAAGAGTGATTTTTCTTTTTTCTTGCTTACCTTCTCTTTGTCGCGGTTGTTGTTCTTCTGGGCTTCGCAGTGGGAGTGCCTCTTGGCCAGGAACTCGTCCTTGTAAGCGTCGGCGTCGTCCATGATCATAGTCAGTCGCTCTTTCTCCAGGCGTTCCTTCTCGGCCAGCTTCTCAGCGTTCTGCCTGCCAAGATACGAAACAAAAAAACACGTAAGAACAAAGCCAAACTCGATCGAAGAGACCAGCACTTACCTCTTCCACTCTCGGAGCAAAAATCCTTCTTCCGGTTCCATCTCCTCGGGTGGAGGAAGAACAGAGCCATTGTTTCCAGACCCAAACACCGGAGCCTCCATAAACTCGTAGCC
Source organism: Selaginella moellendorffii (assembly GCF_000143415.4). Taxonomy (NCBI): domain Eukaryota; kingdom Viridiplantae; phylum Streptophyta; class Lycopodiopsida; order Selaginellales; family Selaginellaceae; genus Selaginella; species Selaginella moellendorffii. The sequence goes on along the minus strand of NW_003314296.1, from coordinate 1,525,211 downwards.
CTCCTCGGCAGCTGGGAAGCTCTGCCCGTTCAAATCGCTGGCGGCCGGAGAGAAATTCCCCCTGGAACCGAAATCCTGGTGCTCGGAAAAGGAATCACCAAACGCATTGGAGGGAGAGTCCATGCTCACTCCATGGACCCCATTCTCGAAGCTCGGGGGCTCGTATCCAGGCGACGCATCGCCCAGGTTGTCGTAGACATCGTCCTTGGATTCCTCTACAGGAGGGAAATGCTCGTCCGAGTAAGAGGGCATCCGGAAGGAGTCGTCGAATCTGGCCGAGTTAATGCGCGGATCGTAGCCCGAGTAGCCATCGTCGAAGGGCTTGGATGGATCAGAGTGTGATTCGTGTCCCTGGTAGTTCTCAAAATCCTCCATCTAGAGACCAAAGAGTGAGAAAAGAATCCTCGCCCTGGCAAAACTACGCATTTCTAGCGGAGATCCAAGCTTGCATACCTTGCGCCTTGCGGGATTGGAGCTGGATCGCGCTAGCGTCCACTGGCGCCCTCTGGATCGGATCTAAGAACCCTAGAAAAAACCCTCACCCTTTTTTTTTCTTAAAATGCAAACTAGGTAGATCTTCCAATCGTGGCCGTCGATTTTGGGCAGTCTAGGGTTCTTGAGAGGAGCATTCCACTAGGTAACGCGCGGCGAATGCTGTGATCCCGCGCGCCGCAATTCGTCCCGATCCAGCAGCTCACAGGCAGGAATCAGCGATCGGGGATGGATTTCAACGAGATCGAGGCGACAGAGGGCCTCCGTTGGGTGTGGAACGCGTGGCCGACGTCCCGGATCGATGCCGCTCGCATGGTGGTGCCATTCGGGATCATGGCCAATGTCTTGATGCCACTGCCGGATCTTCCAGTTCTTCCCTACCAGCCAGTGCGATGTAAGTGCCAGGCAGTCCTCAATCCCTACTGCAACGTGGATTACACTGCTAGGATCTGGGGATGCCCGTTTTGCCTCCAGCGAAACTATTTCCCTGGAAACTATGCCGGTGTGAGCGAGAGCAATCTCCCGGCGGAGCTCTACCCGACTTACAGCACGGTCGAGTATGTGATCCCACAGAAGGGATTCGGTGGCTTTCCAAGCGCTGGGAGTGGATTCTCGTCGCAAGCTCCGGCGATCCAGGCACCACCGGGAGCTCAGATTTATCCTCCGGGACACAACCCAGCCGCTGGACACGCGGGGTATGGATATGGAGCTCAGCCGCAGGGATCTTTTCCAGGAGCTCATAAAACTTTGCCGGCATCGTTCCAGGACTTGAGTTTGAGCGGCCCGCCTGTTCCTTCCAATGCCCCGTGCTTCCTCTTCGTGGTGGACACTTGCGTGGAGTTGGAGGATTTGCAGGCGCTAAAGTTGGAGCTCCAGCATCTGCTAGCGATGATCCCCGAGAGCTCTCGAGTTGGATTGATCAGCTTTGGGACGATGGTGAATGTTCATGTTCTTAGCCACTCGGGCTACTCGAAAGCTCTAGTTTTTCCCGGCGATAGAGAGCTGACGAGCCAGCGGGTAAAGTTCTCTCATTCTCTTCCTTTTGTTCTAACTGGTTTTTCTTTCATCGCAGATACAAGAGCTGCTAGGATTCTCTTCCAAAGGTGGTCGCATGGCGAGGCAAGGCTCTCCGAATCGTTTCTTGCTGCCGGCGTCCGAGTGTGACTTCGAGATCAACAGTGCTATCGACGAGCTCCAACCGAATGCTTTCAACGTCCAGGCCGGCCACCGGCCTCGACGAGCTACAGGCGCTGCTTTGGCCGTGGCCGCGGGGCTCATGGAAGGATGCGCTGCCAACGTCGGCTCCCGGATCATGCTCTTCGTCTCGGGTCCCGTGACGATCGGGCCGGGGATAGTGGTGGAGACCGACCGGAGCAAGAGCATCCGGACGCACCAGGATCTTGTCAACGACAATGCTGTTCACTACAAGAAGTCGTGCAAGTTTTACAACCAGATCGGCCAGGCTTTGGTGGAGAACAGCCACGTCCTCGACATCTTTGCGTGCTCGCTGGACCAGGTTGGCTGTGCCGAGGCAAAGTCCGCGGTGCAGAGCACGGGAGGCTTGATGGTCCTGGCCGAGACTTTCGACTCGGAGCAATTCAAGAAGTCACTGAGGAAGCTGTTCGAGAAGGAGGAGGAAGGAAAGCTCAAGATGTGCTTCAATGGCACCTTTGAAGTTACGACCACTCGCGAGGTGAAGATAAATGGCGCCATCGGCCCGTGCTCGAGCTTGAAGAGGAAATCCACGTCGGTGAGCGAGACTGAGCTTGGCATAGGTGGAACCAGTGCCTGGAAGCTGTGCACTCTAAACAGCAAGACCTCCATCGCCGTCTTCTTCGAGGTGGTGGCGCAGAACTCGTCCAGCATCACACCAGGGAATCCATTCTTCATCCAGTTTGCGACTCAGTACCAGCACGGAAACGGGGAGACCAGGCTGAGAGTGACGACGGCTTCTCGCAGATGGATCGAGGCCTCTCAAGAACAAGACGCAAAGGCGGCGTTTGATCAGGAGGCAGCGGCGGCGGTGATGGCAAAGTACGCGGCCCACAAGACGGAGAACGAGGAAACTTTCGACATCGTCCGGTGGCTGGACAAGAACTTGATCCGGGTGGCCTCCAAGTTCGGCGACTACACGAAGGAGGACGCTCAATCCTTCCGGCTCTCGTCCAACTTCTCGCTCTACCCGCAGTTCATGTACCACCTCCGGCGCTCGCAGTTCCTGTCCGTGTTTAACAACAGCCCCGACGAGACGGCCTTCTTCCGGCTCATGCTCAACCGGGAAGGGGTGGTGGGATCGCTCATCATGATCCAGCCGACGCTCTTCTCGTACTCGTTCGAGGGTCCTCCAGTCCCGGTGCTGCTGGACGTGAGCTCCATCACTCCGGAGAGAATCCTCCTGTTCGACTCCTACTTCTACGTGGTCGTCCACTACGGCTCCACCATCGCCCAGTGGAGGAAGCTCGGCTACCACAACGATCCGGCGTACGAGAGCTTCAAGGCGCTGCTGGAAGCTCCGGTGAACGATGCTCGAGCGGTGATGGAGGACAGGGTCCCGGTTCCCAGGCTGGTGGAATGCGACCAGCACGGCAGCCAGGCCAGGTTCCTCCTCGCCAAGCTCAATCCGTCAGTCACTCACAACTCCAACGCCTATGGTAATGTGGAGGTGATATTTACGGACGACGTGAGCTTGCAAGTTTTTATCGAGCATCTCCAGCGCCTGGCCGTTCAATCCTAGCTTGTTAATTTTTAAACCCTGGATATTCTTTTTCCTGAATCTCTTTTTCTTTTATAAAGGCTGGGCGTGGGATGACATTACTTCTACTTTGTAAGTATTGGGAAGTTGTAGTAGAGTTTGAAGCAAAGGCAAATTCCATGGACGATCAGCAAATGGGACACCCATTTGTGTATATATATAGACAATAAGGAAATGTACTTTGATTCAAAATATTTATTATGAAAAGGTAATAACAAGCATAGAAATTTCATACATTTCTAAAGGCATCAATTGGTATCATTATACAGTAAAGAAAACATAATTAATGATTTCATAGATTCTTTGCTATCTATTTTAATTAACTAGATTTAATATTTATTTATATATATTAATTATTAATATTTTACTTGTATATAATATATATGAACAAAGATTCTACAAACTATCTTATTTACATATTTTATGTATGCAAACAGTCATTATCCATTTTTATACATCTTTAATTAGAAAACTTGTAGAAAAGAAGGCTCTACCTAGATTATTCAGGAATATTCTAGGATATTTTTCATCTAATGGTTGTGATGCCCACAATTAAACTTTTACTTGTATCAACCACCTTGTAACTCTCTATAGACAGCCTAAAGGCAAACCAAAGCCTTCCATACAGTGCTATGAACAAAATGCCTTATCAAGCTTCAGGCCAAGTCATACAGCAGCTCTACACAAACTTCAAAGTTGATATCTAGCAAATCTCATGTGACCTCTCACCTGGCATATTCATCAAAAAGCTGATGAAGTATTCATCATATAGGCTTTAAACTCACCTCATTTACACCAATTTTCCTTGGTAATAGGCAAGTAAGTGAACTCTAGATTGCTTGTTTCATGATTAAATTAAATTTTAATGTTCAGTAAATAATTTCATAAAACTTAAAGTTAACACAAAGGTGTAAAAATCCAGTCAAAAGCTTTACACTAAATATGTAAACCCAATCTTGCTGCAAAATCAATTTAGAATCTAGCTGTGCCAGAAATAGTAACTATATTTTTTTTTCTTTAAAAGGCTATTTTGATTAAGAAGTATGTCTTCCTGATGCATGGCTGAATTGCATTTGTTAGGGCTTGTAAACCATCAATATTCAAAAAAGTTTATACTCTACATGTTTCCCCTAATGTTCATTGATTGATTGATTGATTGATTATTGATATTTTGTGTGTGTGTGAGAGAGAGAGAGAGTTTTCTATATACTTTAGTAGCACTTTAGAGATTTCTCTGATTTATGAACATATTAAAATTCACAATCAGAATACATTAGAATATCCAAGCATTTGCTATTAATTCAAGGCAAACTAAGCATTCTTATAGAATATAGTAAATTACTTTTCACTTTTGTAAGGTGGAGAATCTAAATATATAATTTTCATTTAGATTGGAATTAATTATATTATGAGTGACTAAAATTTTCATTTTGCCTTAAGTATTTAACTACATCTTTAACCATGCAATCAAGTTTCACTCACAATTTTCATAAGTCCTTATCCCTATTTATGGTACTTGTTACCTCAAAGGTAGCATATTAAACCACAATGACTTTACAATTGAGCCCAAATGTCCCATGCATCCCACATTTAAGGATTTCAAGCTAACATTTTGAAACACCTTAGTACAATGCAAGCCTTCTACCATTTTTTGCCACTAAAATGCCTTAACCACATGCTAGAATGAGGTTCCAATAACCCTCATAATGTAGCCAATAAATTGCTACTCTCATAACCCTCATTGGCTAAAAATATAAAAATATGTAGCTAAGTAAAAAACCCACCTATACTTGAATTGGGAGTATTGACCATTAAAAATTTACATATTTTTATAGTATCAAATTAATAATTATATACATATGTAATAAAACCTCTTAAAAACTGATAATCTTTTTTTGCATAAATACTACTTTGTAAGTGACAACCCTGAAATTGTATGCATGAGTAAATAGTTATCTTTTGCAAAAGGACTCAATACATCATCTCAATTATAATAGTTCATCCCTATCTGTCTATCCTTCCATTGTATCCTTGGTATTGCTCAATCACACTTTTGTCATGGTGAAGTGTTAGATGTCAGAATGTCATTACCAACTACTTGGTTTCTCTTGCAAAAGTTTTGCACCATACGCTCGCTAATCTATGTTTTTACTGGAAATATGTATTCCATAATAAGTGAGCAATTTTTCCTTGCAAAAAGTTGAAATGCAAAAGAGAGAATCACCAAGAGAAGTCTAAATATTTTTTAAAAACAGTTTTTACTTTAAAAATTGGTGAATAAAGGCAAATCATGTGTAATTGTAGAAAATAGAATTTTTTTTTATTAATATTAAAATTTAACATCAAATTAGACTAAAAATCTAAAAAGTAAACAGCTTATTAAGTGTATAAAATAAGTTAAAGTATAATAAGAATTCAACTTCCAAAAATATAACTAATCATAAAAGACTTATTCTATTTGGAAGTATAATTTTAAGGGAAAAAATTATTGAATAATATTTCTATCCAAATTACAGTTAATTTTAAAATTTATCTTAGTAATAAGATGGCTAGATAAATGGTTAAATGGCTTAAGCTAAGGTGAAAACATATATGTAAGCCTCCTTATATAGTGAAGAGTATAATGGTTTTTCAAAAATTATATAGCATGAGATCATACTGATTAAAAACATTGGGAAGATAGCCGCAACATAATCATGCTTACTATGTCATAAAGTTTAGTCTTATGGTTTTGCATTGAGATTCTTTATAGTATATACCCTTAAATTAGAGTTCATTTTTACATTTTTTGTATTTTATAATATGCAAATTTAAGTAGAAAGAAAAGGAGTCAACATAATAGGGAGTGGAGAAGAAATGAGGAAATACTAAACAAATCTATAAGTGTTTTTGTGTGTTTATTAAAGTTTTTATTTCAAATATAAATTAGACATATAAAATTCCATTTCCTAGGTAGAGACTTTAGCATCAACAACATTATATTGGTACTGCTATAGTGAAAAGTTTGGACACCAAAATGTTTCTAGGAAACAAGAAATTGCATAAGTAGTGGAGGCTCCTTGTACAACTCACTTACCACTAGTTCATTGTAAGCGACTAAATTTTTCCATTTCACTTTAGTCACTTAACCACACCTCCGACCACTTGGAGGAGTCTCATTCACAACCTCCATAAGTCCAACTCAGGACTTGGGGCTTGCCAGCCCCGAGAATGGCATCCATGCCACTCAACCTTAGCACTTGGTCCAAGTGCTCCACGTGTCCGATCCCATGACCGACACTCAAAGGTACCACCGACATGGCAGCCCGTTACGCTAAGGCCATGCCCAATCACCTTTGCCACACTGGTAGTCCACTACCACTTGCATCACAGTCTTGGCTCTCCAAGACTAGGCAAACCATCCATGAGTGGTCATCTCAGATCCACTCCTTAGCATCCTTAGGATGCCCACCGACGAGGGGAATTGCCTTCCCCAATATCCCTTTGTCAGTCCCCACTAAGTCCCTTTCTGCCCTTGGCCGTGTTTGCCAACACTGCCACTGGATCGAGGCCCACAGGCCCGACCACTAAGTCCCACGGTCCTCTGGGACTTCCTCACCACGCGACTGTGTCCTTGGTCACTGCCCCAGAGGACTGTTCCTCTTCCTTTCCACAGTCTGGGCCTTCGGGACAACATTTCGGAACACCGTGGCCTTACGCGAGCCACCTGGGTACTCTCCTCGCCTTTCGCCTTTAGGTGCTCTAGCCATGGGCTTAGAGCGGGTTCCGTTGAGCCACACCAGGTATCCAAGTAGGTAGTGCCACCCACACTTGGACTGGGAGCATCGGCCAGTCGATCTCCCGGGGGAACTAGAGCCGGCTCTTGAACACTTCACCAAGCTACCCCGCTTGTCGGTCTGTGTTCACTCTAGTCTTGGACTTCCCAGTGGGCAGCTCATCACCCAACACTGGGTCCGGCCTTCCTGGGCCAAACTGGCCTTTCCTGACCAAACTGGCTCCACTGCAGTCCTCCCCCTACTATACTTTTGGAGCTCACCAAACCCCCCAGGGTCTGGGAGACGAACGCTTTGGGCTTTCACCCTCTCAGGCTCTGGACTCGGACTCGGACTCGGACTCGGACTCGGACTCGGACTCGGACTCGGACTCGGACTCGGACTCGGACTCGGACTCGGACTCGGGCTCGGTCTCGGCCTCGGCCTCAGTCTCGGTCTCGGTCCCGATCTCGGTCTCGGTCTCGGTCTCGGTCTCAGTCTCGGTCCCGGTCTCGGTCTCGACTTTGGACTCCATCTCGGACTCCATCTCGGACTCCATCTCGGACTCCATCTCGGGTCCATCTCGGACTCCATTTCGGGTCCATCTCGGACTCCATCTCGGACTCCATCTCGGGTCCATCTCGGACTCCATCTCGGACTCCATTTCGGGTCCATCTCGGGTCCACCTCGGACTCCTTCTCGGACTCCATCTCGGACTCCATCTCGGGTCCATCTCGGACTCCATCTCGGGTCCATCTCGGACTCCACTTCGGACTCCAACTCGGGTCCATCTCGGACTCCACTTCGGACTCCAACTCGAGTCCATCTCGGACACTTCCACGTGTCATGTGTTGGTCCTTTTGGGTCCCTTTTTGGAGCCTCGCTTTTTGCTCGCTTCGTGCTCGTTCCTCGAGCACTTCGTTGGGAGTTCCACTCCCGCTCTTGACTTTTCAAGTCGGAGCTTTTGGTCCAAACGTGTTATGCTCGTTTGGCTCTCGCTTCGGCCACTACCATGTGGCGCCCTTCCGGCTCCACTTTGGGGCCTAGGGATTTTGTGTCTCACAACTCCACCACCCATAGACGAAGTTCGATGTCCTCATCGAACGGTGAACCATTTTATAAAGTAACACCCGCATGTGTTACCATTTCCATCCTTGGCGCGTAGCCAATATTTGTCAATGGCGTGACATTGAAGGCTCACCATGCCTTCTCCATATTCGTCAATGGTTGGACATTGAAGGCTCACCATGCCTTTTGCATACCCTCTAAGGAGGGTAGTCTCTCCAGCTTAGAGACTGATTGGACCACATATAGTGGTTCTTTCCTTTTATTGGTTTAGTTCTCGCTAAACCTCTTAGAGACCCTTCTCTAAGTCACTCCCACTACTCCTTCTCGAGTAGTCTCAATTTCCATCGATATAGCCTTTGCACTTTGGAACTTTGAATTTTGACTTCTTGGAGTCAATTTCCTAGGTGTCTCCGACACCTTGCCTTGCACCTTTTTGTGCAACTCCACTTCCCATCCTAGGAAGTTCTCTACTCGAGGGCACCATCATCCTCTCTTCTATTTCGTGCCAAAGTTCCAGTTATCATACTTTGTGCTAGGGCTGTTCATGGCCCCATCATTTGGCTACCTTACCGCTCCCTCCCTTGGAGCTTCCACTTTCGCCAAATCGGAGCATTTCGGAATCCCCCCTTGGAAACACACTTCCTTTCCCGCAACTTGTTAGCGTCCAACACATTAGTGTTCCTCGCCTAACTTTGTCACTTGGATTCCTTCCAAGGGATTCCACGGCCCTATCTTGGCCACTCATCTTTTGCTCCTATCCGTTGATTGTTGCACCAAGCAACATCGAATCCCTACCTCCCTTCTTGAGGTATTGTTTCGGTTCCATAGCAAAGACTCTTCTTTGCCAAGTCCGGAGGATGTTCACCCCTAGTACGTCTCTTTAGCATCTTCTGCTATGGGCTCTATCCACGGCCCAACTTCGTGACCCTCCTATGGGTCTTTTATAGAAACTACTTTCCTCGGACTCACTATGCCATCGCACGGACATAGTTTATTTCCCTTAGGTTCTTTTCCCACTTGGTCACCTTGACCAAGCCACACCATCATCAATAGTTCAATTTCAACATTTTGAACCAGGAACTTCATTCCTTAGCCAACCAAGGACCTTGTCCTTATCTGGCCATAAGATCACCTAGTGATCTCACCTTGGCACCTTAACAGAGTTGCCAAGAGGTACTTGGTCTTCTAGACCTCCAAGTTGTTGACTATAACCCCGGGGGCATCCCCCACACTTGGCGGTGCACCCAAGCTAGCCCTTACGGCCAAGGGTTCATAGCAACTGAGATTAGGTGTCCCCATCTCACTCACCACGACCTTGGTGCCACTTGCACCAAAGCGTTCAAGTTAGATATGCCGAGCTTTCACTCTAAGCAATCTAACCGTGCATCATGACTCCGAGGCATCCCTCGCTTGGCGGTGTGCCCAAACCAGTCTCCCCACTGAGAGTCCATGACCACCGAAATATGAGTGTCCTCATATTCCAAACCATCACCACGCCCTAGTGATTTGGGACTCGAACCCAAGCACTAGAGGGTCGGGACTCGAACCCAACCTCCGTATATGCATCTATGGACGGCATCACACAAGATGCCTGGCGTGACTCCCCACGCCGGTGCACCAACTTATTTTTAAAGCGCGCTACAGATCACAGCTTAGGAACCTAGTTCCTCCACACTGCCAAGTCCTCTCACTTGACATGTCTGTGATCATGCATGGACTCCTCCATGCTCGGCCCCATGGCCCACCCTTTTTGAAGTTATCACCTTCAACTAGGGTATTTGTTCCCCCGACGTGCCAATCTCGCTTGGCAAGTTCTCCGACCACTGTAACATGGTTCCTGCATAAGCGTGAAAGTCCTTGACCATCGACTTTCGTTCAAAGCCCTCTCTTTGAACACTCGGGAACTACTTCCCTACCCTTGATAGCCTTGCCTCATAGCAAGCTTCAAGACCACGCTTCTGCTGCGCCACTCTGATTTCGCGCATTCCATGAACCATTTACACTTGGCCTTTCTAGGTACTAAGCTACCTAGAATCGTCTTTGGGAACCTTGAAGGAACTCTGTCCCTCAGCTTGCTAAGGCCTCCCTTTTGCAAGCCTTCCAAATGCCACATAGTCTAACATGGACAATTCCATAACTTAGACTCTCCATGGCGTCGCGGTTGCTAGCAGCAACACCCTCGAGCCCCCACTTGATTCCCCACTCCCAGCTGGCATAACCAACCTTGGTTATGCCCTTCGATTTCTATGGTTCAGTTCCATCCCAATACTACTTGCCTTTGGCTTCACACCTTTCCTTCGGTCATTCTCCTCCAGATCAGGAGGATAGCTTTGCACTTTCTATCATGCCTTAGCAAGTATTCTTAGGGATGAACCTACCCAATAGCCCAGGGAGTGGTTCCTCAATCCGGGTATGCTCACCTTATAATCCCACACACTGGGATTACATTGTTGCTTATGGGCCTTTACATGCCCATCACTAGCCTTGCCAAAATTCCATTTTTGGCTTTGTCCAACTTGGGTAGACAGTCCTCTCCTGTCTCCGCAACCTTGGACATTTGGATAGCACCTTCTATCCATCATTCGCTAGGGATTTAGTCCCTTGGGCTTTATCCATTGCCCTCGCGACATCAAACACCACCTTCTGGTGTTCTAGAGTGTTCAGGTGTCCCAATGATGGCTTTCTTGACAATGAGTATTTCCTTTTATGACATTGACTTACTATATCGCAACATAAGCAACTTATCCCCCGCAAGGGTATATCCGACTTCCCTATGCTAGAAGTCTTGGGTAGCTACCTTCTACCCGTTTAACCAGTTATTTTGCACCTCTTGCTTAGTTGCCTCATAGTTGTCAAGTCCTACAACTCATTGCTTGGTGCTTTCACACCTCCATCATTATCTGGGTCACCACACTCCAACTGCATGCTCTGCAGCTTAGGCTATGCCATTCCCATTTCCATTGGGATTCCTTTGGCAAGGGGTTCTCATGAACCCACCAACATAGCCTCAAGGTATCACACCTTGGCACATTTGGTGTCTCCACACCATCGGCTCCACGAGCCTACCTCTATGACACTTCTTCTTTGTGTCTAAGTCTTTGCCAAGACCAATGCCACTCTTTCTCATGCCAACCATCCGTTAGCACTACACCATAGAGGTCACACACAACTTTGTGTCAAAGTTGTTTTCTTTTTTTTTTTTTTTTTTTTTTTTGGAACACCTTTCCCACGACTTTAGCATGGCACATTTTGCCATCGATGAGATACCCTCTGTTCTCATCCTTGGATCCTATGATCCCCCCCGCATCCTTTGTGGGGTACAACACACCTCAGTCCAAATGCTTCCATCAGTCCTTTTAGGACCATCCCTTGACTCTACTTGAGTCATCCAGCAGTTTTGGACTTGGTTAATCCACAGACCCGTAAGGTCCTACTTGTGAGGCACTAGCTCACTGGAATACACTTCTTGCATTCCTGTCCTACTCAAAAGGACTATTTTCACAAGTGTTACTCCGACACTTGATTTTGTTCTCTGGGGGCAACCTTTGCCCCTTAGGACTACTTGTCCATGTGATGAGAATACCAACTCATCCACTTAATACACCCCCAACTCCTTGGGTTGTTCCAGCATTTATTAGAGGTAGCCCCGGCTACCATTTCGAGGACTCGTGTCCTCATCCATACTTGACCTCTCACGGTCATCCATTCCGGTCTCACCTTCATGAGCACCAGCCTCAACCATGTGAGGATAAACTTGTGACTCCTTTATTGTTTTGGAGTCTCTATCTTTCCCGTGATCCCAACTTTAGTTGTTTACCACAACAACCTTAGCCCGTTTGCTGAGTCAAACGCTCATCTGGATCACATCCTCAACTCAATGAGGAAAACCTTGCACTGTTCCCAAGATCCCAAAGTCGTTCCATTATTGGCCCTTTTCTATCCACCACCTCGTCTACAAGTTCACACATGAACTGTAATGGGGAGCCATGTCTTCCCGACTTGCTACTCCTCAAGGATAGGCCCACTCCTCGGACCTTCCGATGCCAACACTAGTGGTGATATACTTGAGCACCAATAAAAGTCGGACTAAGGAACAGCTCCGATACCAAGTTGTAAGCGACTAAATTTTTCCATTTCACTTTAGTCACTTAACCACACCTCCGACCACTTGGAGGAGTCTCATTCACAACCTCCATAAGTCCAACTCAGGACTTGGGGCTTGCCAGCCCCGAGAATGGCATCCATGCCACTCAACCTTAGCACTTGGTCCAAGTGCTCCACGTGTCCGATCCCATGACCGACACTCAAAGGTACCACCGACATGGCAGCCCGTTACGCTAAGGCCATGCCCAATCACCTTTGCCACACTGGTAGTCCACTACCACTTGCATCACAGTCTTGGCTCTCCAAGACTAGGCAAACCATCCATGAGTGGTCATCTCAGATCCACTCCTTAGCATCCTTAGGATGCCCACCGACGAGGGGAATTGCCTTCCCCAATATCCCTTTGTCAGTCCCCACTAAGTCCCTTTCTGCCCTTGGCCATGTTTGCCAACACTGCCACTGGATCGAGGCCCACAGGCCCGACCACTAAGTCCCACGGTCCTCTGGGACTTCCTCACCACGCGACTGTGTCCTTGGTCACTGCCCCAGAGGACTGTTCCTCTTCCTTTCCACAGTCTGGGCCTTCGGGACAACATTTCGGAACACCGTGGCCTTACGCGAGCCACCTGGGTACTCTCCTCGCCTTTCGCCTTTAGGTGCTCTAGCCATGGGCTTAGAGCGGGTTCCGTTGAGCCACACCAGGTATCCAAGTAGGTAGTGCCACCCACACTTGGACTGGGAGCATCGGCCAGTCGATCTCCCGGGGGAACTAGAGCCGGCTCTTGAACACTTCACCAAGCTACCCCGCTTGTCGGTCTGTGTTCACTCTAGTCTTGGACTTCCCAGTGGGCAGCTCATCACCCAACACTGGGTCCGGCCTTCCTGGGCCAAACTGGCCTTTCCTGACCAAACTGGCTCCACTGCAGTCCTCCCCCTACTATACTTTTGGAGCTCACCAAACCCCCCAGGGTCTGGGAGACGAACGCTTTGGGCTTTCACCCTCTCAGGCTCTGGACTCGGACTCGGACTCGGACTCGGACTCGGACTCGGACTCGGACTCGGACTCGGACTCAGACTCGGACTCGGACTCGGACTCGGGCTCGGTCTCGGCCTCGGCCTCGGTCTCGGTCTCGGTCCCGATCTCGGTCTCGGTCTCGGTCTCGGTCTCAGTCTCGGTCCCGGTCTCGGTCTCGACTTTGGACTCCATCTCGGACTCCATCTCGGACTCCATCTCGGACTCCATCTCGGACTCCATCTCGGGTCCATCTCGGACTCCATTTCGGGTCCATCTCGGACTCCATCTCGGACTCCATCTCGGGTCCATCTCGGACTCCATCTCGGACTCCATTTCGGGTCCATCTCGGGTCCACCTCGGACTCCTTCTCGGACTCCATCTCGGACTCCATCTCGGGTCCATCTCGGACTCCATCTCGGGTCCATCTCGGACTCCACTTCGGACTCCAACTCGGGTCCATCTCGGACTCCACTTCGGACTCCAACTCGAGTCCATCTCGGACACTTCCACGTGTCATGTGTTGGTCCTTTTGGGTCCCTTTTTGGAGCCTCGCTTTTTGCTCGCTTCGTGCTCGTTCCTCGAGCACTTCGTTGGGAGTTCCACTCCCGCTCTTGACTTTTCAAGTCGGAGCTTTTGGTCCAAACGTGTTATGCTCGTTTGGCTCTCGCTTCGGCCACTACCATGTGGCGCCCTTCCGGCTCCACTTTGGGGCCTAGGGATTTTGTGTCTCACATTCATCTAATGTTTATTTTTCAAGTTCGTTTTGATAATAAAAAGTTTTTTATTATTCTCTCCATGTTCATTGATACAAGCTTGAGTTTATCTTTTATTGCTCGGCTTATTGCTATATGTTGCCATTTACATTTACATTGTGTAACAGAGCTAATTTTTATTCTTTTTGGCAATGGCTGGACATACATATGTCTATAGGATGAAGTGGATTTAATTGTGCATGTGAGCAATCTTGAGTTTAAGCTTGAGTAATTATGGATGATGTTGAGTCAAGCTTTTAACCTCATCATTAATATAGATTAGTTGTGGCTCAATCATGTCATATGTGACTTTGAGGCTTCTCATCCTTATCTAGTACTTCCTTATATTTCTTTTATTCCTCTTACTTTTGTTAAATATTATATATTACCTTTAAATCAAAAATAATATTTTATTAAGTGTAATTTGGAGGGACAATCCATCTCCCCAAAGAAGAGGAAATAAAGGAATAAAATAGAAATATTAGATCCCTTTGATGGTTTTTGTGTTATAGTAGTTGACCGGATCATGAAGTAGTATGTTAATTTCTTCAAATTTGACTTATTATCCAGGGCCAAGATTGCAATACATTATCTTATTTTAATTGGGAATGCTCATTTAATCAAGGTTTCTATTGTCATTCACTAAAGAAGATCAAAATTTTACATGTAAACGTCAAGGAAATGTTAGAGAAAGTTGTTATTTGAAAGTAATAATATTCAATGCATAAACAAATACTCCCATTAAGTATCATCACAAGATGAAATTCACATGCCCAAGGATTTAGTCGATGTAGAAATGAAGACTCCCAATAGGTTTCATTATAAAATGAGGTTCATACACATAAAAACTTCTTGATATTCAAATAACACCCTTCTCTAACATCTTTTTGATGTTTATATGTAAAATTTTGATCTCCTTTAGTGACCAATGATAAACAAAAAATTTGATTGAATGAGCATCACTATTTAAAATAAGATGACATGTTGCAATTTTGGCCCTAGATAACAGGTCAAATTTGAAGAGATTGATATACTTCTTTGTGAGTTACTCAACCATTGCAACACAAAGACCATAAAGGGATGTAAAAAGGAAATAGAGGAACAAGACAGAAATATATAAAGAAATAATGGGAAGACAAAAGTAATGGAAGCAAAAGTAAAAGCAAATAGATGAAGAAGAACAGAAGTGAAAAGAATGAAAGAAATATAAAAAAGTATAAGACAAAGGGGAAAAGTATTAAAGTTATATCAGCGTGATTGCACTGCAACTAATCTATATTAAAGATGAGGTCAAAAACTTGATTCGGCACCACTCGCAATGACTGAAATTCAAACTTGAGATCGCTCATATGCACAATTAGGTTTGCCCCATCTCATGCACATGTATGTATACAGTCGTTGCGATAAAGAATGAAAATTGATTCTGCTACACAAAGTAAATATAGACGGCATCAGGTGGCAATAGATCAAGGAATAAAAGATGAACTTGAGCTTATATCAACCAATATAGAAAGAATAATTGTTGTTATAAAAACGAATTTAGAAAGTAAACCACCAAATGAATTAGTATAGAGTGAATCATTAATTCACCATACTGGAAAGAAAGATGGAGGGATTACTGATTTAGTCAGACAAGGACCCTTTACTACTCACACAATTTCTCATTCCTTAAAATCTATTCAAATTTTTCACTGTAACAACACTAGTAAGAATGTATTGACCCAGGACTCCACCCAAGAAATAAAAGATGCCAATATGGAAAATGTTGAAAACACTTATATGTGTGGCCAACCTCATCACATGTATGGTAGTGATCATGGCCACAATCACATTCTTGCCTTTGTTCTTGAACACAAGTAACAACAGTAGCATTCACCTCTATTGAGTGTGGACCACTCTTAAGCTCACGAGTTGAGCTCAATTTTCAATTATAATTTAATATAAATATTATAAACTTTAAAATATTAAGGTTATGACAATCCTAATAATTTTATAACTCTCTACATATTATTTAAATAAAAATGTTCTAAAGGACAATTCTTGTTCTAACAATTTAAATATTAATTATATGCCATAATAGAGATGTTTGTTAGAACATAAAATCAGATGTTTGCAGAAAAGTATTCTTGTCACTTCCTCAAATTTGTACTTCGTGATTTTTGGCTAGTAAATGTTAGGTTTTTCAGAATTTAAAAACTATTAAATTTGAAATAAGATTCTATATAAGGCTATATAGCTGTTTGAAAGGAAAAAACACAACCATTGATGTAAGTTTATTACATATAAAAGAGAGACTTGATTCTTCTCTAGAATGCATTCTTGAGGGATTTTTCATAGTATAGTATTTAGAATTTATAGAACTTCACTTGCACTTTTATTCAAAGAGAGAAAAATACACATATATATCTTTAGATTTTAATATTGATAATTTTAATTCTTGCAATCTTTCTTACAAGATAAAGATATATGTAATGACAAAGGGTGTAAAAAATTAGGTGAAAAAGAATACTCTCCTACTTATTTTTAAAAATTGCAATTTCATGACTTTTAAGAAATGCCCTATATATTTTAGTGACTTTCAATAGAAACAATGGTAATGATCAATATAATGGTATATAATAGAAATAATGGTAATGATCAATATGATGGCATATATGTGTAAGCTTTTGAATTTAAAATTCCCGGGTGGTCACCCAACCCAATACTATTCAAACCCAAGGATGTTTAACCTCAAATATCCCAAGATCCTTAACTAATTGGAAAAGGGGGTACACTTCTATTTATGGGCCATTTTTTTCTATATTTAAACCTTATAGATTGTCTTTTAAGTTATTCTCTTTAGTTGCTTACAATATAATCTTATGACACACTAAGAAAGACTACTATAAAATATTTTTTGAAATGGTAAATACAGAAATGGAGACACATGAGTACTATAGGCAGTATTATGAAAAGAACACTTGCAAATATTAGCTATACTAGTCAGTAGGTTTTGAAGTAAGGTTGTTTATTGCCAATAGAGTTTAATGGTTGATATGATGTGAAATGAAATGTGAAATGAAAAAATATTCTTTTATTAATTATATAAAGTATAATAAGTTTATAATATTAATAGGGAATAAACATTAATAGTCTTTCACTATAGTGTCTTCAAGCCACTTCGTATGGTTGGCTTTAGTGTTGTAGCAATATAACTAGCACTATCTTGAAAATCTTATTTGTTTTTGTTCCCCATAGAACATGGGGTTAGAATTAAAGTAGACTTATCACCACGGATTTAAACTTAACATTTGCCCCTTAAAAACATTCCCACATACCTTACATTGGATTTTGTTAGCACTTAGTAGATTGCTTATTACTTTGACTCCACGCGATGGTAAGTGATTTTAATATGTTATGATGCATTTTCTTCATCAGCCACTTGAAGTAGCTCAGTCTGGAGTAGTGTCTTGGAGCAAAATAATACTTAACATCAAGCTTGTGAGAGCTTTTTGCTCTAAAGTCCGTGCTAACTTCTTCACCAACAAAGGAAAAGTAATGCTTTAAGCGGATGGTCTTTATATCACCAATAAAAGCTCAAAGAGTGTACTCCATATATATGTTGTAGACCACTTCCTCTACTATAACTGTTCATGCTGGTAAAGTCACTTTCTTTTTCATCAGATTGTGTAACATATCAATTGAAGGTCTTATTCCCATGTATCTTCTTTCCTTAAATGCCAAGGCTTTTGAAGACTACTCTATAGCACGTATCAAATCTAATAGACATACTTTATATATACTCATCTTCCGTTTTCCTACCTTAGAGGAACACTAGCTTCAACGTTTATTCTCTGAGAGATTTGGGGTGTATATGAGATCCTAAAGTGGTTAATCCTAATGAAAAATATAATATTAAAAAGCAATAAAAAGAGAAGAAAAAAGAAAAACCAACTTGAAGAGAGTTATATCCCCATTAGAATATCTTAATTTCCCACCATCCCAATTTATATCCGTATAGCCATCTTCACACCACCATATTCAGATTTTATTTGCTTTTGCCTCATGCTCTTTTTCAAAAGGTGCAACTTGTTATTGTTTACACAACTCCTTAAATGCTAATTAAAAACCTAGCTTAATAAGGTGGTATTTTTGGTTTAGGCTTTAAGCCCAATGGAACTCACAAGTCTTCTCACAACCTTCTAGGGGTTAACCATTTTGAAAAATTTCCTAGACACCATTCCAATTAGCCCTAGCCCCATTTGCCATGAAACTGCAAAAGTTGGCAGGCTTACTAATCCGCTTCATTACAATGTCAAAGAGGGACTTTCAAAATATTTCCTAGGCTATTTGGTCTTGTATTTTAAATTCTCTTATTACAATTGTCAAGTTAAAATATAGCCTATAAAAAGAGTAATGCTTAAAACCATTTTAAGATAGTAAGAAAAAATAACTATCTCGAATCATATATATGAGCTCTCATGGTTGGCCAACCCAATACCCTTTCATATTGTCAAAATGTACCTATGCATTAGTAAGGTCACTTGACCTACACATATCTATTTGGGAGATAAGATTTACAATCTGAGCAAGATTTCGAGATAGAGTCTGAACAAGAATTTGAGATGGAGTCTCAGAAGGAGTCTCAGAGGAGTCCGAGATGGAGTTCAAGTAGAATTCCAAGATGGAGTCTGAGAAAGAGTCCAAGATAGGGATTGAGAACGGACAAAGACCAAGACTGAATAAAGACCGAGACCAAGACTGAGACCAAGATTGAGACCGAGACCAAAACTAGTACCAAGACCGAGTCCAAGTTCAAATCTGAGTTCAAGTCTGAGTCCAAATTCAAGTCCAAGATGAAAGCCCAAAGCAATTGTCTCCCAGACCCTAGAGGGTTTGGTGAGTTCCAAAAGGATAGTAAGGGTAAGAATTTAGTGGAACCAGTTTAGCCAAGAAAGGCTAGTGTGACCAAGGAAGGCTATACCCGTGTGGTGGGTGATGATATAAATATTGAAGAGTCCAAAACTAGAGTAAACATGAACAAATAAGTGGGGTAATTTAGACTACCCATGAGACAAAAGTGAATGGATCTAGCCTAGTGTAGCAAGTTGATATATAAGTGATACCTTTGGGTTTCTATCATGGGATCAGACATATGAAGCACTTAGACCAAGTGTAAAAGCTAAGTGGTATAGATATTATTCATGGGGTTAGCATGTCCTTAAGTCAAGAATAAGACTTATAAAGGTTATAAATAAGACTCCTCCAAGTGGTCAAAGATGTGGTTAAATGACTAAAGTAGAATGGAAAATTTAGTCACTTACATTGGGAATTCAATTGGGGGGAGGGGGAGGGGGTTGCAAATGTATAATAAAGATAATGGTTAGAATATATATCAAACCATCTGAAACATTAGTTTGGCTCCCGTTGAGCTGTGTTGCTTCTTGTTCTATATCTGACTTGGGTCTAAACCCAAGATCCACGCTACTCTAGTTGGTGGGGTACTTTCCTCCTCATGTTTGGCCACTAGTATACCAAACTCTAAGCCTATTGCACTACAAAATGAGGGTCTGGTACACACTCAATTTTACAGCATCAACTCCCCATATCTGGCACCTGTATATAAACAAGGTGATCAAAAACAGAGGGTGGGAGGGGCTATTAGGGATTTTAAATGTATAATAAAGATAGTGGTTTTAATGCATATCTTACCATCTAAGACATTAGTTTGGCTCCTATTGGGCTATGTTGCTTCTTGTTCTACATCCAGCTTGGGTCTAAACCCAAGCTCCATGCTGCTCTAGGTGGTGGGGTACCCTCCTCCTCATGTTAGGCCACCTGTATACTGAAGTCATACCAGACAACGTTTGACACTAATTTACATGTAGGTGTTGGATATGAGGAGCTTGTGTTTGTAAGATTGAGTGTGTACTGGACCCTCATTTCATAATGTAATGGGCTTGCAGTTCAGCTCCAAATTCAAGTGTGCTACATTTAGTATTAGAGGAATTGTCTCAGCAAAATCCTATCCAACTTTTTGAAATTTTGACTCAAGTTGCATACACAGAGACTTTTTTAGTAGATTCAAGTGATCTGTGTAGGATTAGCTGGATTGCACCCTTTGGTAAGAACATTGTATACATATTTAGTTACTAATAGAGGCATGCAACGAGCAAGATGGTGAAAAGGAACTGTGCTGAGGATGTTGAAACCTCTACACAAGCACATTAAGAGGAGGAAACTCTTGCTAAAGGTACTGTGGACAAGGCTAAAGCTAAGTCAAAGGAGGAAGAGTTTGATGCTGTGGCATTGTAGCATACAACTCAAGAAATTGAGATCAATAATTTACAAAAGAAAGTTCACAAATTGAAGAAAGAGAACAAGAAGAAAAAGAAAGAAGCTAAGCTAGCTAAACTGACTAAACCTAAGAAGCCGGACTCCTCTTCAAGTTTTGAGGATGATAAAGTTTTACAACCAGCCCCGATTGCACGAGTTTCAAAGTTCAAGCCTCAGAAACTACCTAATTTCAAAGGCATGCGGGACTATCAAGTTTTAAAAGACTGGGTCTATGATATGGAAAACTATTTCATAACAGCAAGTGTAGATAATCATACAAAAGTTGTGTGTATATAGTCCTTTTTCACCGATCATGCCAAAACTTGGTGGTGCTAGGTGTGTGCTGAAAAAGAGCAGACTAAAAGCTGGACTTAGATGTGGTCTCATATCCATAAGGAATACTTGTTGGACAATCTTGGTTTGAGACTTCATGCGGAGTTGTGACGATTAAAGTAGCAAGGGGACCCTATACATTATGTTAATGCATTTGCTCAGAAGTGCATTATAATTGCAAATATGAGTGATAAAGATGCTCAAAGTTATTTCCTAGAAGGTTTAAGCTCACTTTCTTGTAATGAGATTTTGAAGTTTAAGTGGAAGATGTACCTAGAGTGTAAAGAGGTAGCACAATAAATTGCTTTCAGTCATTCACTCATGGAACAATATCAGCAACCATATGCTAATACCTTGGACAAGAATAAAAACTCTAGGAATAAACAAGATGATCGGAAACAAAGGGTGGGAAAAAGGTTTTGCCATGAAAGTTCACAAACAATGGTTAACAAAGGTAGTGGTGACCATCAGTAGGTTCTTTTAGTTATAGGCCTTCTATTTCTCTTTTTGGTGGGTACAAGCAGTAGCAACTTGTGAAACCTACTCTTAGCAAAACAAGTAATATGGGTCATTTCTTCTATTGTGAAGAGATAGGATATATGTCCTCAAAATGCTCTAATAAGCATAAAATAAAGTCTTACGTCAATGTCATGAAGGAAAACGGTGGAGGTGAAGCTGAAAGGGTTGACAAGTTGGTCAATGTAGACAATGAGGAAGAGGAGGTGAGTTACTTTTGTTACTTTCCTCAAGATTTTCTCATAATCAATGCAAACATTAATTCGTTCATGTATTTAATAGGCTTTGTCCGTGGACACTAAATTCGAGTGATGATTGATACAAGAGCTATACTCAGCGTGATATCTAAAAACTTAGTAGAGTTGTTAAGATTGAAAGTTAAGTAGATATTGCCCATAAACTTCCAGTTTGTGGAAGGTGGGCAAGTAATCAAAATATTTATAAGTGATGTTCTAATAAAAATATCCAAGTGGAAAGAAATATTGGACTTGATAGTGTTGAAGATACTAGATTTTCAAATGATGTTTGGTATAGATTTCCTCAACAAATATATAAAAGAGATTTATGGTGCTAGACAAAGTCACATCATGTTAATATTAGAAGGACGTCATAATGTGTCCTTCCAGTTGTAAAAGCACTCCTCAAAGGATTGAGATGTTAAGTTCCTGATTATGAGAGCTGCTCAAAAGCAAATAAGAAGGGATGTCGGACTTTTTGGGTTCAAGTGATGGAAGCTAAAGGTGATGGTGATTCAATTTGAATTGGTGATGAGGTTGATTTTGTACCAAAGGAAATATTAGAGTTGTTAAAGTGGAATCAAGATATCTTTCTAAAAGATTTGCTACCAAAACTACCTTCTAACCGTGAGGTTCATCATTGGATTAAGATTGTTCTAAGTTCTAAACCACCTACAAAGGCTCTATATTGTTTGAACATTAAGGAGATGGCTGAACTCCAGAAGAAACTCATGAAGTTTTCTAACAAAAGTCATATCCAACCAAGAAAGTCACCTTATAGAGCACCAATCCTTTTTGTTATGGAAAAAGATGGTACTATGAGGATGTGTATTGATTATTAGGCACTCAAAAACATCAAAGTCAAAAATAGTTATACTTTATCTTATATTGATGACTTGTTTGACCAAATCTTAAAGCTAAGTATTTTATATGACTTGATTTGTAGTCCAGGTATCATCAAATATGGGTGGCAGATTAGGATGTGAAGAAGACAGCGTTTAAGACTTAGTATGGATCCTATAAATTCTTTGTCATACTGTTTGGGTTATGTAATGTTCTAGCAACATTTAATACAATGATGAATGGAATATTTAGAGATTATTCAAACACATTTGTTGTTCTATATATCTGTGATGTTCTAGTCTTCAATGAAATATTGGAGGATCATTTGAAAAACTTGGAACTAGTGTTTTAGAAGTTTCATGAACACAAATTGTATGCTAAGAAAAATAAATGCACTTTTGGACAATTATACATGAATTCTCTTGGGCATATAGTTGGTAGTGGCATAATTGAGGTAGATCCAAAGAAAGTGGAAGTGGTAAAGTCTTATAAAGTCCCCACCACTGTATCAAATGTTCATTCTTTTCTCGGTTTGGCAAGATACTATTATAAGTTTGTTTGCAATTTTGCAAGTATTGCTTTTTGTTAATTGAGTTAATGAAGAGTAATATACCATTTCATTAGACACCAACTTATCAACGTGCTTTTGTATGGTTGAAGGAAATCTTGACTTTAGTTCCTATTTTCAATATCCCAGAACTTGATAAACCCTTCGAAGTGTATTGTGATGCATTTGGCTATGTTATAGATGCTATGTTGCGACAAGATTGTGACAATGTGATTGGTGTCATGTTAAGGCGATACGGTTGTCCTATTGCATTTTTTTCCAAGAAATTGGATGAAACCTAATGAAGATGGCTAACCTATGAGAAAGAGATGTTTGTTATAGTGTCAACATTAGAATATTGGAGACACTATTTTGGTGGAAATACCAGATTTTATGCAAATAGTAACACACTAAGCTACTTTGTTACGTAACTAAAGCTTATGCTAAAGCAAACTCATTGGCATACAAAGCTCACTAAATTCAATATTGAAATCCTAGTGACTTTTCAAGAAGTCCAAACTTAGGGGCTTACATTTGATATCAGAGACAAGTTTCAAGTCCAATTCTATTAGTTGGATAGGGGAATCACATCACATGTTGATTGATATTTAGTAGGTCAAGTTTACTCTAGCTAGGCTCGATTCGAGGGGTAGGGTGTCAAGAGAGTGGGGCTCTCGGGAGAGCTGCGGCTCTTAGCTTCCATTCATGAGGGCATGAACTTGCAAGGAAGCGTGGTGAATCATAAGCAACCAAAAAGAACGATTCGAGAGACAGTGCTATAAGCAACTAAATTTTCCATTTTACTTTACTCACTTAACCACATCTCCAACCACTTTGAAGAGTCTCACTCACAACCTCCATAAGTCCTATTTTGTACTTAAGGACTTGCTAGCCCCAAGAATGACATCCAAGCCCCTCAACCATTGTACTTAGTCCAAGTGCTCCACATGTCCGATCCCATGACCGACACCCCAAGGTACCACCAATATATCAGCCTGTTACACTAAGGCCATGCCCCTTCACCTTGGTCACACCGGTGGTCTTACACCACCTACGTCACAGTCCCATCTCTCAAAGACTAGGCCATCCGTCCATGAGTGATCATCTCAGATCCACTCCTTAGCCTCCTTAAAATGCCTATAGACATGGGGAATAGCCTTCCCCAATATCCCTTTTCTGGTCCTCACCAAGTCCCTTTCTGCCTATGGCCGTGTTCGCCAACATTGCCACTAGATCAAGGTCCACAGACTCGACCACTAAGTCCCACGGGCTGGGACTTCCTCACCACCCGACTGTATCCTTGGTCACTACATCAGAGGACTGCTCCTCTTCCTTTCCATAGTATGGGCCTTTGGGACAACATTTCGGAACATCGTGGCCCTACGTAAGCCTCATGGGTACTCTCCCCGCCTTCCACCTTTGGGTGCTTGTAGCGCACGTGGTTTTGACCCTTTATCCTATGGTGATTTACCATAGGATAACACCACGAAGCGGAACCTAAACCCTCTTTGTGCCACGTGACAGATGCCACATGTCACATGCCACGTGTCCACAGGAACCTGAGGTTTAGGGCCTTGGGCCACTGAACGAAGGAACGGTGCCAAACTCCCAAGCGTGGAGCCTAGGAGTGATGGAACCGAACCACGGAGCAACTCCCAAGCATAAAGCCCAAAGAGCGAAGGGACAGGAGCCCGGAGCGACTTGGAACAGTTCTGGAGTAACCAGCATCCCAATGCCAGGACCAGCACACAAAACAGAGCCAAACGGAGTCTAGCGCTATTTTGGCATACTGGTGGCCTAACGCGAGGACATGGGTACTCCACCAGCTAGCATGGAATGGAACTTGGGCTTAGACCCAAGCCGGACGCAGAACAAGGACAGGCATGCAAGCGGGAGCTAGACTATGCCTCAGGTTGGTCGGCCATGCCCGACCTACCCACTATCCCTACTATACATTTGGAACCCCCCATAGCCCCCCCCCCTTGAGGAACACACGCTTTGGGCTTTCACCCCAAGCCTCCCTTAGTATCAGGAGTTAGTCTCTGGGACAAGCTTAAAACTTACTAAATATGGAATGTCCCTAGATTGCGAATTTGGACATGGGACGAACACCATTGTGTTCAAGCCGATCTCTACATTCCGTAAATATGCCAAATGAGCGAATCTAGACACTTTCCATAAATAGCATTTGGGACCGAATTGAGATTAACACAAAGGGCATGATAGCGAGGGTGTTTGGCAGACACGATAAGCTATCATCTAGCGATATTGAGGGACCAATCTCAATATCGCGGGGGTTCTTGATACTAGCAAGTGCAAGCCAATGACACAAGTTTCTCAAACCAGGCCAAGTATGCTCAGCAAGAAACACATAGGGTTCCTACCTTATGTTTATCCAATCTAAGTGCATGTTCATTGACCAGTTTCTCAACTAGCTCAAGTGGGAAACTGATAACGGGTCCAGCAATACCAACCTCCTGCCATCATGGCAGTAAGGAAAGAATATTCGAAAGGACTAGCCGACAGGTAACTTTCGATACCTGAAGTCACATTCGCGACAGTGCTTTAGCCATGGGCTTAGAGCGAGGCTTCGTTGAGCCACACCAGGTATCCAAGTAGGTAGTGCCACCCACACTTGGACTGGGAGCATCGACCATTCAATCTCTCGAGGGAACTAGAGTCAACTCCTGAACACTTCACCAAACTACCCTGCTTGTCCGTCTATATTCACTCTAGTTTTGGATTTCCCAGTGGTTATCCCATCACCCAACACCTGGGTACAGCCTTCCTGGGACAAACTGGCCTTTCCTGGCCAAACTGACTCCACTAAAGTCCTCCCCCTACTATACTTTTGGAGCTCACCAAACCCCCCAGGGTCTGGGAGACAAATGCTTTGGGCTTTCACCCCCTCAGACTCAAACTCGAACTCGAACTCAGACTCGAACTCGAACTCGGACTCGGACTCGGACTTGGACTTGGACTCAGACTCAGACTTGGGCTTGGGCTCGGTCTCGATCTCGGTCTCGGTCTCAGTCCCGGCCTTGGTCTCGGTCTCAGTCCCGGTCTCGGTCTCGATCTCGACTTCAGACTTCATCTTAAGTCCTTCTCGGAATTCCATCTCGAGCTCCATCTTGGACTCCATCTTAGGTCCATCTCGGACTCCATCTCAGGTCTATCTCGGGCTCCATCTCGGGTCCATCTCAGGTCCATCTCAGACTCCATCTCGGGTCCATCTCGGACTCCATCTCGGACTCCTTTTCTAGAAACTCACTTATTGCTTGCTTTGTGCTTGTTCCTCAAGCACTTTGTTGGGAGTTCCACTCCCACTCTCAACCTTTCAAGTCAAAGCTTTTAGTTCAAAGGTATTACGTTCGTTTGGCTTTCGCTTCGGCCACTACCACGTGGCACCCTTTCGACTCCACTTTAGGGCCTAGGGATTTTGTGTCTCACAACTCCACCACCCATAGACGAAGTTCGATGTCGTCATCAAACGATAAACTATTTTATAAAATAATACCAACATGTATTACCCTTTCCATTCTTGGCACTTCACCAATATTCGTCAATGGTTTGATATCGAAGGCTCACCATGTCTTACCCATCCTCTAAGGAGGATAGTCTCTCCAACTTAAAGACTGATTGGATGACTTGTAGTGGTTTTCTCCTTTTATTGGTTTAGTTCTTGTTAAATCTGTTAGAGACACCATCTCTATCTCAATCCCATTACTCCTTTTCGAGTAGTCTCAGTTTCCATCGATATAACTTTTGCACTTTAGAACTTTTACTTTTGACTTCTTGAAATCAATTTCCTAGGTGTCTCCGACACCTTGCATTGCACATATTGTGTAACTCCACTTCCCCATCCTAGGAAGTTCTCTACTTAAGGGCACTATCATCCTCTCTTCTATTTTGTGCCACCTTGGGCACTAAGTTTCAATTATCATAATTTGTGTTAGGGTTCTATTATTTGGCTACCTTACCGCTCTTTGCCTTGGAGCTTCCGCTTTTGCCAAATCGGAAGAATCGGGAATCCATCCGTGCAATAACATTGCCTTTCCCACAATTCGTTAACACCCAACACATTAGTGTTCTTAGCCTAACCTTGCCTTTTGGATTCTTTCCCATAATTCCCATGACTCTTTTCTTAGCCAATAGCTTTTTGCTCCTATCCTTGATTGTGCACTC